>NC_086444.1:944272042-944362042 GCF_028390025.1 Pseudophryne corroboree | reverse complement strand
AACCTTAAAATGGATATAACTGTAACTGTTCAAAGTTTGCAAATAAGGGCAATATATATTAGGACATATCACAAACACCTTTGTACCAGAGGGGTTAACTAGGGAAAGCAGCTCACTTAATAAACAAGTGAACATTGGGTGTCCTGTTATAAACTTCTATTCTTCCTGTGAGAACAGTGCTCTCTGATCCAGATGGCTTCCTGCTACAGCTGCTCTTTTTGGAATTCATCCAAATTTAGACAGGTTGAATAACATTGTCAAAAAATGTTTATGCAAATAGACTATGATTTTATGTAAAATTAACAGTTTAGGCACAAATGTTGCCTGGTGCAATCAATATTGGTGAAAGAGTTGTGATGTTATTTTGTAATAATTATGGTTACCTTAATCCAAAGTCAAAGGAGTCTATTCATGAAGCAGTGAACAGTGAGGAGAAGTGAGCCAGTGGAGAAGTTGTCCATGGTAACCAATCAGCATTGAAGTAACTAACATTTATAATTTGCATATTATAAAATTATACAGAGCAGCTGACTGGTTGAAATCTTCTATGAAGTATGTGTCATAGCTGCCTACTCATCCTGATTGTCTGGAAGACTTCAGAATTCAAGGAGCTCTCTCGGACTCCTGAAAGAGTAAATTAGCCTCCTGGATCAAGCAACTTGGAACATATACCTTAAGATTGTAAAGGATGAGCAGGGGTGCTGAGGGGGGGATGTACTAATTGCCCATATATGTTGGGGGTCCAGGCCACATGCTGATGGGTACTTAGATCCCACTTTGCAGTGCATGGAGCTAATTCTCAGAAGGTTGTCACTCATATTTAATCCTTCACTCTTAACATAGGATTATTGCAGGAGACCCATTAGATTAGGCATTCCCAGCCACGGTCCTCAAGGCACACCAACAGTGCAGGTTTTAGTGATATCCAGGCTGCAGCACAGATGGTTAAATCATAATAGCTCAGCTACTAATTAAGTCACCTATGCTGAAGACTGGATATCACTAAAACCTGCACTGTTAGTGTGCCTTGAGGACCGTGGTTGGGAATGCCTGCATTAGATGGAAGACTTTTGCATTAAATTGATTGGTGACTGTTTGGTGGCCCCTTATGTCCGAAACAAGAGGTGAGTGGGAGATATGAATACATAAGCATTTACTTTATAAAATATAATCAATATGATTATTGACTCTGAGGACTGATTTATTTTGACAAGTATAATAATTCATGGAGAAGAATATACTACACTCAATACTTACGCCCCAAATGTTCAAAACTAAAACTTTTTTTTAACAAAATCTCTAACTTTTTAATGAGAGTCGACTAATCCAACTTAAAAATTGGATCAACTTAAATTCATTTGTTGACCCTCAGCCCTCTTGTCCCTTTGCTCCCACTGCGAGATGGCTGATGTTGGGTCATCACAATATGCATGACTCATGGAGGATATTGAATGATAGCAGCAGAGAGCTCACCTATCATTCTCATGAGTATAATGCTTTTAGGATTATTTACAATATACAGGGTGAGGCAGAGTAACAGGCTTTTAAAAAAACTCAGTAATTAATAAAATGTTTTTTATTTGCCAAATTACAAATATGCCTTCTTAAAGTACATTCTGTCGCATGCCATTTATTTCTTGAAGATCACATCTTCGGGGTGACCTCCATCTCTGTGCGGCCATTCCTCTAATCTTGGGTAAATTCAACGTCCGTGCATGCTGACGGGGAGAGCGCTTTGAATGTTGAGCGGCCAAAAAAAATCGTTAGCTCCAGACTCTTTGCTTTCTAGATTGATACATGCACAGACTCTTTGGGGTAAATTTACTAAGATGGGAGTTCTATTTAAGATGGGATGTTGCCCATAGCAACCAATCAGTTTCCAGGTATTATCTTCTAGAAGGTGCTAGATAAATGAGAAGTAGAATCTGATTGGTTGCTATGGGCAACATCCCATCTTAAATAGAACTCCCATCTTAGTAAATTTACTCCTTTGCCTTCTAGATTGATATGTGCACAGATTCTGATTGCACCTTGATCTTTTCTGATCTGTCCCTTAGGTTCCTTCCGATGTGCACTGCTTTTGGTGCTCCCCTTTCCTTTATCATAGTGATGATTTTAAGGGTTTCCTGAAACTCAATTGAATGGATTAAGTAGATGATGATGATGATTATTATTATTATTATTATTATTATTATTATTATTATTATTATTGTTACAATTTATTTATAAGGTGCCACAAGTGTATTGTAGCGCTGTACAGACAACACACATTAGAACAATACAGGGTATACAGAATGTAACATCACAGAAAACTAAAACAGAGCACAGGTAACAATTAGCACCACAGTTCTCAGTACACAATACAGCTGAGATGTCAGGAAGCAAGGAAGTAATCAGCGTACTACTGCGGATGGGCAGCCATTGGAAGAGTTGAACAGTCACGAGCAAGAGAAAATGCAGGTATAGACAGTCACTGAGAAGGAGAGAGCTCTAATTGAAGTGCAAGAGAAGAGGGCTGTGAGAACAGGGGGGAAGAGGGCCCTGCTCCAATGAGCTTACAATGTAGGGGAAGAGGGATATAAAATATATATAGATAAAAAATATAGATCACTGGATGACCCGGTCAGGGTCGGATTAGGCCTTGGGGATTGAGGGTGGGGTGGGGGGTGATATGGGGCACGTAAAACAGTATAAGATTGGTATCACCTGTGTTGAACTATTTCATTGATAAGAAAAGTCTTTCTACAAAAGTGATTGCAATCATTAATTAAGGGGGAAGTCCTGGTAGAGAGCATTTTGTCACTCCTGGAATGGGTCATGTTGGGAATTATGGATTGTGTATTTTAGTAATGCCTGGGTACTGTTTATAGCTCCACTTAATTGAGAGACAACTATTTTATAAAGTTTTCTTGTAGTAGAACAAAGACAACTTAACCTCAAAATACACATGGAAAAATAAAATCTATAATTTTTCTTGCAAAAATGCACTAGCAGCAGCCTCTGTACTACTTACACACTGGGACAGGACTAAGGAGTACTCTTTGTGTGTGTGTGTCTCTCTCTAGAACTGAATGCTCTCATTAGATTACAGGTTACACAGGACCCAGACACCCAGACGATATAGAGGAGAAGCTGGGATTCCTGGGTCACTTATAGCTCTCTTCCCGCCTCCAATCTCTCCTCTGGTTGGGAAACTTCATCGGTAGCTCATGAAACCTGATACTCCTGTGTCTCTGCCTGTACTTCATACTGTTGTGCTCACATTCTTGCTGCCTGGTTTTACTGCTGCACAAGAGGGAAAGCTAATGATGTCAGTGTGCTCTGGGTGGGGGTGGGAGCCTGTCAGAGGGGTGCCCGGGATACAGTTTACGCTAAAAGAAGATGATCTCTGTTTCTCCCACTGCCCCAGAGCCAAGCACACAAAACCACAGGACACCAAAGTACCAGGACAACTTTGACATTCTAGTCTTATATCGCAAAGAAGGAATTCACATAAAAGAAAACATAACATGCAGTACCGCAGGAATGGTATATATGTGGGAGTGCCCTTGTAGGCCACTCCAGATGACCTGAGCATTAAAGAAGTATCAAAAAGAAACAATAAAGCGCAAAGTGTTTCAAACCATTTTGCGAATAAATGCCCATAATGGAGACCCCACTTCAAATGCATTGGCTTTGAAATGTACGGAAAGACTGACTGGAGAGGTGTAGATTATGTAGCCCATATTTCTAAGGAGGAGGTCAAATGGGTATACAACCTCAAGACTCTTTACCCCAATCTTGACTTTGATCTAGGCTTCTTTCTGGCAAGTTAATAATTTTTCTACATATCTGGCAGATGCTGATTTTACCGTAATGCCCTCTTTCCCCATCTCCCTGTTCCTCCGGAATGCATGTGTGGTCTGCTGATATTGCATGAGCAGAATGGCCTGGATCCCAATACAAAAGGGAAATTATTCTCTTTGCATTTTCCTTACTTTATACCCTGCAGGGACGGGCCGTGCATTTGAAATTTAGTACATTCAGGGGTATGTGAATTTCTTATCACAGCGAAAAGAGGTGATACAAAATTCTAATTGTTGGGTCTGAAACACGATAATTAGTAAATATGCCCCATAAGGAAATAGTTTTTATAGGCCATCTTATGGTGGTACAACTTACTGTACATAACACTTTTTACTGTACATAACAAATTTTTGTTTTTGTTTTGTGCCTGGAATTAGGAAGGCCAATCCCGGTCCATTTTTTCAACCCCAGGTATCGGGATTGAAAAATGGTCAATCCCGGGATTCCCAGGATAGGCGTTTCCCTGTGTGGCCACCCCCCTCGCCTCACCCCGGCCTGCCCGATCCGCACACATAACTCACCATACAGTGGGGGCGGGCAGGTGGGACACTTCATCTGCTCTCTCCCGGCGGCTCCCAGTGTGAGAGGTCTCGCTGCGCTGGGGAGCTGAGAGGTGGAAGCTGGGCAGCGTCTAAGTGTCCTGAGGACGCTCAACGCTGATCCCTCAATCCCGGGAACGGAGCTTCCAAACCCAGGTTTGAATCCAGGATGTTTTTGGCCCTAAATCCCTGGATCCCGCCGATCCCGGGATTGGCCTCCCTATCTATAATGTTAGTATTAATTTTGGTAATACTGGGCGTGCTAATTCCAAATACAAAAACAGATTTTCTCCATCAGCTATATTTTTTGCACATGCCCAGGCCGCAGTACATCACCATCACCATGCATATGCAAAGAGGCTGTGTGATACAGAGCAGTGTGTGATACAGTATGTCTCTGAGGCGAGGGTGCTCTTGATCAGGATGGACCATGCTTTGGGTATATAGAACGAAAAATGCCTGGGCTAAGTACAGAAAAACTGAAAGCTGGATTTTTTAATGGCCCTCAAATAAGACAGCTCATAAACGATACTGGCTTCGTAGATTCCATGAGTGAGGGTGAGCGAATTGCGCGGATGTCATTCATACTGGTTGTCAGAAACTTTCTGGGCAACCACAAAGCTCAAATTTATGCTGAGCTAGTAAACAACATACTCATTAATTTCAGAGACCTTGGATGTAATATGAGCATAAAAGTTCTTTAAAAGTTCAATGTGCCCCTGTCATTATCGGCGCTGCTGTCTGTAACATAGCATGCTGATGTGCAGGGCAATGTATGAACAGTCAGTTGCACAGACTTTTCCGACCCCTGCAGCTATCGATTTTGACAACTGCAGGTGGCGTTGCCCATACACCACAGCAGGGACAGCTCTGTCCCTGGTTACAGCGCCTGCTGGCTCCGGGCTGCATGTGAGATCTCGCAAGAGTAGCGAGACCTTGCGCATGCCCAGTTGAGCAGGCCAGGGTGGGTGGAAACACAGCGGATCAGCACTGATGCACTGTGGTGTGCTGTGGTGGGGATCACCGGAGGGGGAGTTTCATTTCCCTGCTTTGGCAGACAAGATGTTAATACATCTTGGTGTAGCTTCATGCTTTGCCTCGGTAATGAGACATTCTAGTCTTATATTCACAGCACGGTCTATGCTGCTATATACATCTGCCCCCCAATGTGCATGTGTAGGGATGGCCATCAGTGGCCTGTCCATCGATGGACACCATCGGTGATAACCAATGGTACATAAACTATCTATGGTGAACCATTGATGGTTTGCACCACTTGATGGCCACCACTGAAAGGTGCTGGCTGGGCCATGTGCCAATAAAAAAAAATGGGCAAAAGCATTCGACATCAGCCATAAACCAATGATGATTAGGAATCATCGATGGTCAATGGCCATACCTATAGTGTGTGTGTGTGTGTGTGTGTGTGTGTGTGTGTGTGTGTGTGTGTATCACTCAGTGTGTGTGTCACACACTGCGTGAATCATCTTTTATAGTAGGAATGCCTGCCAGGTGGGTAGGAAGGGGCTTGGGCGTGGCATCCACGGAGGCTGAGAGGTCTGGTGGGGGGGGGGGGGTGAGTTCGACCACCTCTTTGGGACCACCAACAGACATACTATGGGCAATACACCCTGAATCTCTGCTTTCGCTGTGATAAGTACCAATGCTTTTTTGCTACATGATGGCTGCAAGTTTTTACATGCTTTTATTGCATTAAATTTGGATTGTGGCTGTTTTGCATCAAGCTGCTGTGCTGGTCAGTCCATTACTACTGAGCCCCTGATAGAGAAAATTGTTGCCAGAATCACCTATCTATCTATCTATCTATCTATCTATCTATCTATCTATCTATCTATCTATCTATCTATCTTTCTATATGTCTGTCTGTCTGTCTGTCTGTCTGTCTGTCTGTATGTCTATCTAATATGTATACAGTATATTAAACACATAGATCTATCTATCTATCTATCTATCTAGATCAGCCGTGGCCAACCTGTGGCTCTTGAGCCGCATGCGGCTCTTTCTTTATTCAAATGTGGCTCCCGACACTCAAAGTCACCTGACCACAACAGATCCTGGAAACTGGTGCACTCTAACCAGACACACAGCAGCACTACGGCAACTGAAAACTGAGGGAGACAGATACTGGGCTGAAGTGACATATGAGGGTGGGCTGGAGTGACACAAGGGGGAGCTGGCTGGAGTGACACAGAAGGATCCAGGCAGGAGAGACATAATGGGGGAGTTGACTGGAGTGATACAGGAGGGTGCTGGCAGGAGTGACACAGGAGGTAGCTGGCCAGATACTGGGCTGTAGTGACATATGAGGGTGGGCTGGAGTGACACAATGGGGAGCTGGCTGGAGTGATAAAGGAGAATCCTGGCAGGAGAGACACAATGGGGAGCTGGCTGGAGTGACGCATGGAGGAGCTGAAGTGTATTATGTGAATATGGCTTTTTCAATATATTTTATGTGGATCTGGATTTTTACATTATTTTATGTGGAAGTGTCTGTTTTAATGTATTTTATGTTGATTCTGGCTTTAAAATGTATTTTATGTGGATCTGGTATTTTCATTGTATTTTATACCAGGGGTGTGGCCTAGCAGGCACAAGGTCACACCCCATTTTTGCACACGTTCCTTCGGCTTGGTGTCGGCTCTTTGACGTACCTAACAAGATTTGCTGGCTCTTTGTCTCTGACTGGTTGGCCACCCCTGATCTAGATAGATAGATAGATAGATAGATAGATAGATAGATAGATAGATAGATAGATTGATAGATAGATCTATGTGTGTAACATACTGTATAGATAGATAGATAGATAGATAGATAGATAGATCATTTATATCATGTATGATCACATATACAGTAGTAAACACCATTTTCTATCGTATATGTTATATATTGAATTAATGTAACATTTGCCATAAATGTTATGTCTGCTTCATTTATTATAATTATGTTGCCACATATGTTAAAGTGCATTTAAATTGTGTTTAATAAATAAACTTTGGGTACGACTGGTGTATGGTTAAACACCTTTATTTACATTAAATGTCTCCGCGAGCATTGGGCATGTGTGACATAGCCAGTTAATCAGTAACTGCTTTATAGAGAGATCCTCCATAGCAGTTTGCCACAAGGTCTGCGTCCACAGAGTGAATGACGTTGATATGGTTTTAAGGTCAGAGCTGATGTACTTATCCTAAAACTGCTAAGGGTATTTGTCTGTGTGCGCTAGTGCGGATTAGCCTGCAATCATACACCAATGCTGTGCCTCAGCAGGAAAGTATTACCGGACCTGCTTTTGGAAATGAATTCTCAGCTTTAACATGTGACTTCCTATGTCTGAAAAGGTAACTCCAAGGGACTTCCTTTGTTAAATCAGCTGTGTCTCCAGAGATGTAATTCCCAGCTCATGCTTAGCCTGTCTCGTCCTGTGGCACATTTATAGACTAGCTTTGTTTACAGTCTATTTATATTTATTCTTCTAATTTCAGCATGCAAGGATTTGCTGACCGCTGCTCGTGATGGAAAACTGAACACATTTGTACAGATCTCGGTGGCACATCCAGCAGACCAGACATTAACCAGATACGCTAACACTGAAATAGTAGAGGTGAGCCTTTTTTATTTCTGCGTATCACATTACTTAGTAAAGTTGCTCAGCCAAGTTCCTACACGTTTGTGCAGCATGCTTTTAGCTAGAGCTGTTTCAGGGCTTACACATTGTGCATGTCTTTTCATGACAAGCATATTTCTATATTTCACCCACACTAACAGCTGACAGTTCATTCCAGCACTGTCTACAGGAATATTCCATCATAGGAATCTAGCATCAGTGATTGTGGAGTTACCGTATTACTACATACAGTAGTCTATGGTCTTTTATTTTTACCATGAAGTGTTTACGGTTGAAAGCAAGGGTACGTATATGCCTGGAGTGCTGAAGTGTGTTAGGATTTTACACATTGTTGTCCTGCTGGGGGAGGAGGGGGAAGAAGGAAGTCTGGAAGAGTACTGGCAGCCAGGAAAGGAACTGTTTATATTGGTTATGGCACCTCCTATATGTGAGACATAGTTGGGAATAAAATATACCTCAGGATGTTTAGTTTGTTTTGCTGGCTACATTTGCAGTTCCTAAGGCATGTAGGCTGGGATAATTTGGTGCAGCATGCTTCCTATGAATGCTTATTTTCAGCTGACTGCTAATCTGGTTGGCAGCATCTGAATCTTGAGCTATTCTACAAGTCAGTGCTTTAAACAGCCTGCTACAGATCTCTGTGCTTTAGCTCGCAGACTGTTCTAGTACCAAGAAATGAAGACGTTTATTTTCTACTTGGAGAATGACCTAGATTCTTTCCCTCTAACCTCTTCACTAAGTGATTGCATTTCTGCACTGCAGTGATTTTATTACCCTCTTTTAAGCATCCCAAGAAGGTTGTTGCAATGCACTTGACACCGCTTGTCTGTTCCTTAGCTGTGTTTGTTTGTGCTGTTCCTTCTCTTCTGGCTCAGTTAAATGTGAGATACAGCGATATGGCTCGTTGCTACTAGAGCCCGTCTGCTGGCGAAGTGGATCGTTTTCTGTAGCAGATCATCACTGCTTGGATATCTGGTCTGTTTACAATTGATTAATCAAACTGCTGCATCCACTGAAATCATAAATGCCTTATTCCAAAGCTTATAGTTAGGTAGGGAAGAAAAAGCTATCAAATCTGTGTGAAGTCTCTGGTGCCACTCAAGCGAAAAATCACATCCTGACTTAAAACCAGGGAGGTTTGCAAATAAACAGTGGGAGTTGATAGGTCTGCTAAACCAGGCTAATGGTCGTACTCAGGATGCTTCTCATTGCTTCAGTGGCATTAGCAGTAATGTAGCAGAACAATCCTGCTTATAAAGACTTTCTTGTTCTACTCCATTTCCTGCCTGCTTGTCCTGTGGATGTCAAGGCTCGGAACAGAACGGGTATATAAACACAGCTATGATAAATATTACAGGCTGAATTGCTAGCATAGTTCTTAGCCCACAGGCTCTATACTGTGTATAATTCTTTGCTATGGTTGTTATATGTTTGTCATCATATAGGATATATTTATATTATTATCATTTACTAATATACCACCCAGTGCTGGATAAATATTGGTTGCATCATCTGGCACTTACGTTGATGTTTGAAAATGAAACCCGCAGGGAGCTTATAATGTAGACTTTAACACTGACCACTGAAATGTATAGATGACGATGATGTGAAGAGACACTACATATTGCTATTCCATTAATGAACTCATGTTTTATAAATAGAAAGGATATGTTTATATTCTGTGGAATTTACCAATGCAGCATCTGTTACATTTGTATCCATTTCTAGTTTCCTTATACTAGAGGTTCTTAAGGCCTCCTAACGGTCCAGGCTTTAAGGCTATCCATGGCAGAGCACAGATGGTTAAATTGATTGAGGGTTTAGTTATCCTTAAAACATGGGCCATTAGGGTGCCTTGAGGACAGTGTTTGGGACAGAGGTGTCACTTACCCCAATGACACCTGGGGTGACTCTCATGGATTTATGTGCGTTCTGTAGATGGCATCACAAAAAAGAGTGGCGTGCCTTCGTAAGGGGAAGGGGGCATAACCACGTCCTAAATTCCCATTTTTGCCACCTCGGGAGACCCAGAGATGCTGGCTGCCCCCAGTGAGTGTGTTGTCTGCAGTTCCGACTCCTACACAGTGACAGGAGCCGGGTGCTGCATGTAGTGTTACATTACAGCACCAAGCTTCTGTGACTGATCAGGAGCCAGCATTTTAGTGTGACCCTTTGGCGGGTGACACTCGGTTGCGGCCCACACCCCCATAGTGACGCAACTGGTTTGAGACTATTACTTATATGCTTTCTCTTTTGTTATTTCTTCTCATTTTAAATTGCAAAGATTATGGGGCCTATTAATAATTGTGGCACTGCCACATTTATTAGCAATCTGTATCACAATATATATTTTCAATTTTAATTAAAATGTCCCCAGTATGTATTAAAGTTTGTCAGTACGGATGGTGTAATGGTTAGCATTACTGCCTTACAGCACTGAGGTCATGGGTTCAATTCCCACCATGGTTCAACTGTGTGGAGTTTGTATATTCTCCCCATACTTGTGTGGGTTTCCTGTGGGTACTCCAGTTTCCTCCCACAATCCAAAAATATACTGGTAGGTTAATTGGATCCCTACAAAATTAAACCTAGCGTGAATGTGTGTGTGTAGGGAATCTAGATTGTAAGCTCCACTGGGGCAGGGACTGATGTGAATGGCCAAGTATTCTCTGTGCAGCGCTGCGGAATATGTGTGCGCTATATAAATAACTGGTAATAAATAAATAAATAAAGTTAGAGATAACCGCTATCCCTGCACGCAGCACGTTACATTCCCTGCATTTTGGAGGAAATCTTTCACATTTGTGAATGACTCCTCCAGGGAACCTGACACTGCAGAGGCTGCAGTAGAGGGATCAGAAGATCTCTCTCCCGCGAGTAAAGCCTCCATAGACTTGAAGTGGTTTGCACCATCTGAGGACGGTGTAAACTAGTGATGTGCACCGGAAATTTTTCGGGTTTTGTGTTTTGGTTTTGGATTCGGTTCCGCGGCCGTGTTTTGGATTCGGACGCGTTTTGGCAAAACCTCACCGAAAATTTTTTGTCGGATTCGGGTGTTTTTTTCAAAAACCCCTAAAAACAGCTTAAATCATAGAATTCGGGGGTCATTTTGATCCCATAGTATTATTAACCTCAATTACCATAATTTCCACTAATTTCCAGTCTATTCTGAACACCTCACACCTCGCAATGGGGGGTCATTCCGAGTTGTTCGCTCGCAAGCTGCTTTTAGCAGCTTTGCACACGCTAAGCCGCCGCCTACTGGGAGTGAATCTTAGCATATTAAAATTGCGAACGAAAGATTAGCAGAATTGCGAATAGACACTTCTTAGCAGTTTCTGAGTAGCTCCAGACTTACTCGGCATCTGCGATCAGTTCAGTGCTTGTCGTTCCTGGTTTGACGTCACAAACACACCCAGCGTTCGCCCAGACACTCCTCCGTTTCTCCAGCCACTCCCGCGTTTTTCCCAGAAACAGTAGCGTTAAATCACACACTCCCATAAAACGGCCTGTTTCCGCCCAGAAACACCCACTTCCTGTCAATCACATTACGATCACCAGAATGAAGAAAAAACCTCGTAATGCCGTGAGTAAAATTCCTAACTGCATAGCAAATTTACTTGGCGCAGTCGCACTGCGGACATTGCGCATGCGCATTAGCGACTATTCGCTCCGTTGCGACAAAAAAAAAAAACGAGCGAACAACTCGGAATGACCCCCAATATTATTTTTAGTCCTACAATTTGCACCAAGGTCGCTGGATGACTAAGCTAAGCGACCCAAGTGGCCGACACAAACACCTGGCCCATCTAGGAGTGGCACTGCAGTGTCAGACAGGATGGCCGATTTAAAAAATAGTCCCCAAACAGCACATGATGCAAAGAAAAAAAGAGGCGCACCAAGGTGGCTGTTTGACTAAGCTAATCGACACAAGTGGCCGACACAAACACCTGGCCCATCTAGGAGTGGCACTGCAGTGTCAATCAAGACAGGATGGCACTTCCAAAAAATTGTCCCCAAACAGCACATGATGCAAAGAAAAAAAGAGGCGCACCAAGGTGGCTGTGTGACTAAGCTAAGCGACACAAGTGGCCGACACAAACACCTGGCCCATCTAGGAGTGGCACTGCAGTGTCAATCAAGACAGGATGGCACTTCCAAAAAATTGTCCCCAAACAGCACATGATGCAAAGAAAAAAAGAGGCGCACCAAGGTGGCTGTGTGACTAAGCTAAGCAACACAAGTGGCCGACACAAACACCTGGCCCATCTAGGAGTGGCACTGCAGTGTCAATCAAGACAGGATGGCACTTCCAAAAAATTGTCCCCAAACAGCACATGATGCAAAGAAAAAAGAGGCGCACCAAGGTGGCTATGTGACTAAGCTAAGCGACACAAGTGGCCGACACAAACACCTGGCCCATCTAGGAGTGGCACTGCAGTGTCAGGCAGGATGGCACTTCCAAAAAATTGTCCACAAACAGCACATGATGCAAAGAAAAAAAGAGGCGCACCAAGGTGGCTGTTTGACTAAGCTAAGCGACACAACTGGCCGACACAAACACCTGGCCCATCTAGGAGTGGCACTGCAGTGTCAGGCAGGATGGCACTTCCAAAAAATTGTCCCCAAACAGCACATGATGCAAAGAAAAAAAGAGGCGCACCAAGGTGGCTGTTTGACTAAGCTAAGCGACACAAGTGGCCGACACAAACACCTGGCCCATCTAGGAGTGGCACTGCAGTGTCAATCAAGACAGGATGGCCCTTCCAAAAAATTGTCCCCAAACAGCACATGATGCAAAGAAAAATGAAAGAAAAAAGAGGTGCAAGATGGAATTGTCCTTGGGCCCTCCCACCCACCCTTATGTTGTATAAACAGGACATGCACACTTTAACGAACCCATCATTTCAGCGACAGGGTCTGCCACACGACTGTGACTGAAATGACTGGTTGGTTTGTGCCCCCACCAAAAAAGAAGCAATCAATCTCTCCTTGCACAAACTGGCTCTACAGAGGCAAGATGTCCACCTCATCTTCATCCTCCGATTCCTCACCCCTTTCACTGTGTACACCCCCCTCCTCACAGATTATTAATTCGTCCCCACTGGAATCCACCATCTCAGGTCCCCGTGTACTTTCTGGAGGCAATTGCTGCTGGTGAATGTCTCCACGGAGGAATTGATTATAATTCATTTTGATGAACATCATCTTCTCCACATTTTCTGGAAGTAACCTCGTACGCCGATTGCTGATAAGGTGAGCGGCTGCACTAAACACTCTTTCGGAGTACACACTGGAGGGAGGGCAGCTTAGGTAGAATAAAGCCAGTTTGTGCAAGGGCCTCCAAATTGCCTCTTTTTCCTGCCAGTATACGTACGGACTGTCTGACGTGCCTACTTGGATGCGGTCACTCATATAATCCTCCACCATTCTTTCCATGGTGAGAGAATCATATGCAGTGACAGTAGACGACATGTCAGTAATCATTGGCAGGTCCTTCAGTCTGGACCAGATGTCAGCACTCGCTCCAGACTGCCCTGCATCACCACTAGCGGGTGGGGTCGGAATTCTTAGCCTTTTCCTCGCACCCCCAGTTGCGGGAGAATGTGAA
The DNA here is from genome assembly GCF_028390025.1 of Pseudophryne corroboree. Taxonomy (NCBI): domain Eukaryota; kingdom Metazoa; phylum Chordata; class Amphibia; order Anura; family Myobatrachidae; genus Pseudophryne; species Pseudophryne corroboree. Next base: position 944,348,400 of record NC_086444.1, on the reverse strand, counting down.
GGAGGAGATGTTGACGGGTCACGTTCCGCTTGACTTGAAAATTTTCTCACCAGCAGGTCTTTGAACCTCTGCAGACTTGTGTCTGCCGGAAAGAAAGATACAACGTAGGTTTTAAATCTAGGATCGAGCACGGTGGCTAAAAAAGGTAGTGCTCTGATTTCAACAGATTGACCACCCGTGAATCCTGGTTAAGCGAATTAAGGGCTCCATCCACAAGTCCCACATGCCTAGCGGAATTGCTCTGTTTTAGCTCCTCCTTCAATGTCTCCAGCTTCTTCTGCAAAAGCCTGATGAGGGGAATGACCTGACTCAGGCTGGCAGTGTCTGAACTGACTTCACGTGTGGCAAGTTCAAAGGGTTGCAGAACCTTGCACAACGTTGAAATCATTCTCCACTGCGCTTGAGTCAGGTGCATTCCCCCTCCTTTGCCTATATCGTGGGCAGATGTATAGGCTTGAATGGCCTTTTGCTGCTCCTCCATCCTCTGAAGCATATAGAGGGTTGAATTCCACCTCGTTACCACCTCTTGCTTCAGATGATGGCAGGGCAGGTTCAGGAATGTTTGGTGGTGCTCCAGTCTTCTATACGCAGTGCCTGAATGCCGAAAGTGGCCCGCAATTCTTTGGGCCACCGACAGCATCTCTTGCACGCCCCTGTCGTTTTTTAAATAATTCTGCACCACCAAATTCAATGTATGTGCAAAACATGGGACGTGCTGGAATTTGCCCAGATGTAATGCACGCACAATATTGCTGGCGTTGTCCGATGTCACAAATCCCCAGGAGAGTCCAATTGGGGTAAGCCATTCTGCGATGATCTTCCTCAGTTTCCGTAAGAGGTTGTCAGCTGTGTGCCTATTCTGGAAAGCGGTGATATAAAGCGTAGCCTGCCTAGGAACGAGTTGGCGTTTGCGAGATGCTGCTACTGGTGCCGCCGCTGCTGTTCTTGCTGCGGGAGGCAATACATCTACCCAGTGGGCTGTCACAGTCATATTGTCCTGAGTCTGCCCTGCTCCACTTGTCCACATGTCCGTAGTTAAGTGGACATTGGGTACAACTGCATTTTTTAGGACACTGCTGAGTCTTTTTCTGAGGTCTGTGTACATTTTCGGTATCGCCTGCCTAGAGAAATGGAACCTAGATGGTATTTGGTACCGGGGACACAGTACCTCAATCAAGTCTATAGTTGCCTCTGAATTAACGATGGATACCGGAACCACGTTTCTCACCGCCCAGGCTGCCAAGGCCTGAGTTATCTGCTTTGCAGCAGGATGACTGCTGTGATATTTCATCTTCCTCGCAAAGGACTGTTGGACAGTCAATTGCTTACTGGAAGTAGTACAAGTGGTCTTCCGACTTCCCCTCTTGGATGACGATCGACTCCCAGCAGCAACAACAGCAGCGCCAGCAGCAGTAGGCGTTACACTCAAGGATGCATCGGAGGAATCCCAGGCAGGAGAGGACTCATCAGACTTGACAGTGACATGGCCTGCAGGACTATTGGCTTTCCTGGGTAAGGAGGAAATTGACACTGAGGGAGTTGGTGGTGTGGTTTGCAGGAGCTTGGTTACAAGAGGAAGGGATTTAGTGGTCAGTGGACTGCTTCCGCTGTCACCCAAAGTTTTTGAACTTGTCACTGACTTATGATGAATGCGCTGCAGGTGACGTATAAGGGAGGATGTTCCGAGGTGGTTAACGTCCTTACCCCTACTTATTACAGCTCGACAAAGGCAACACACGGCTTGACACCTGTTGTCTGCATTTGTGTTGAAATAATTCCACACCGAAGAGCTGATTATTTTTGTATTTTGACCAGGCATGTCAATGGCCATATTCCTCCCACGGACAACAGGTGTCTCCCCGGGTGCCTGACTTAAACAAACCACCTCACCATCAGAATCCTCCTTGCCAATTTCCTCCCCAGCGCCAGCAACACCCATATCCTCATCCTGGTGTACTTCAACAGTGACATCTTCAATTTGACTATCAGAAACTGGACTGCGGGTGCTCCTTCCAGCACTTGCAGGGGGCGTGCAAATGGTGGAAGCCGCAAGCTCTTCCCGTCCAGTGTTGGGAAGGTCAGGCATCGCAACCGACACAATTGGACTCTCCTTGGGGATTTGTGATTTAGAAGAACGCACAGTTCTTTGCTGTGCTTTTGCCAGCTTAAGTCTTTTCTTTTTTCTAGCGAGAGGATGAGTGCTTCCATCCTCATGTGAAGCTGAACCACTAGCCATGAACATAGGCCAGGGCCTCAGCCGTTCTTTGCCACTCCGTGTCGTAAATGGCATATTGGCAAGTTTACGCTTCTCCTCAGACGCTTTTAATTTTGATTTTTTGGTCATTTTACTGAACTTTTGTGTTTTGGATTTTACATGCTCTCTACTATGACATTGGGCATCGGCCTTGGCAGACGACGTTGATGGCATTTCATCGTCTCGGCCATGACTAGTGGCAGCAGCTTTAGCACGAGGTGGAAGTGGATCTTGATCTTTCCCTATTTTAACCTCCACATTTTTGTTCTCCATTTTTTAATGTGTGGAATTATATGCCAGTATCAATAGCAATGGCCTACTACTATATTTACTGCGCACAACTAAAATGCACCACAGGTATAGAATGTAGATGGATAGTATACTTAATGGATGACGAGTGACGACACAGAGGTAGGTACAGCAGTGGCCTACCGTACTGCTATAAGTATATATATAGTATACTGGTGGACACTATCAGCAAACTGCAAAACTAAAATGCACCACAGGTATAGAATATAGATGGATAGTATACTTAATGGATGACGAGTGACGACACAGAGGTAGGTACAGCAGTGGCCTACCGTACTGCTATAAGTATATATATAGTATACTGGTGGACACTGTCAGCAAACTGCAAAACTAAAATGCACCACAGGTATAGAATGTAGATGGATAGTATACTTAATGGATGACGAGTGATGACACAGAGGTAGGTACAGCAGTGGCCTACCGTACTGCTATATATAGTATACTGGTGGACACTGTCAGCAAACTGCAAAACTAAAATGCACCACAGGTATAGAATGTAGATGGATAGTATACTTAATGGATGACGAGTGACGACACAGAGGTAGGTACAGCAGTGGCCTACCGTACTGCTATATATAGTATACTGGTGGACACTGTCAGCAAACTGCAAAACTAAAATGCACCACAGGTATAGAATGTAGATGGATAGTATACTTAATGGATGATGAGTGACGACACAGAGGTAGGTACAGCAGTGGCCTACCGTACTGCTATATATAGTATACTGGTGGACACTGTGTCAGCAAACTGCAAAACTAAAATGCACCACAGGTATAGAATGTAGATGGATAGTATACTTAATGGATGACGAGTGACGACACAGAGGTAGGTACAGCAGTGGCCTACCGTACTGCTATAGTATATATAGTATACTGGTGGACACTGTGTCAGCAAACTGCAAAACTAAAATGCACCACAGGTATAGAATGTAGATGGATAGTATACTTAATGGATGACGAAACAGAGGTAGGTACAGCAGTGCACTCTGCACTGTACTCCTCCTATATAATATTAATTATACTGGTGGTCTCCAGTCCCCACAATAAAGCAGCACACTGAGCACAGATATGGAGTGTTTTTCAGGCAGACAACGTATATTGGTGGTCACTGTCAGCAAAACTCTGCACTGTACTCCTGCTATAGCTGCTCCCCAGTCCCCACAATTAAGCAGTGTGAGCACTCAGCACAGATATATTATGCAGCACACTGAGCACAGATATGGTATGGAGCGTTTTTTTCAGGCAGAGAACGGATAAAAACTGGTGGTCACTTATCAGCAAAACTCTGCACTGTACTCCTCCTAACAGCTGCTCCCCAATCCTCCCCACAAATAAGAAATAAAGCAATCAACTTCTACAATAAACGGAGAGGACGCCAGCCACGTCCTCTTCCTATCATCTCCAATGCACGAGTGAAAATGGCGGCGACGCGCTGCTGCTTATATAGAATCCGAATCTCGCGAGAATCCGACAGCGGGATGATGACGTTCGGGCGCGCTCGGGTTAGCCGAGCAAGGCGGGAAGGTTCTAACCTGCCTCAGACCCGTGTAAAAAAGGTGAAGTTCGGGGGGGTTCGGTTTCCGAGAAACCGAACCCGCTCATCACTAGTGTAAACCAACGAGGCCAAACTTGTACACAGGAGTCGTATTATAGTCCCATTGATAATAATGGGGAATGCAGTCTGCAGCACTAATTAGCCTTCTGTAGTAGATCTGTGTGACATCTCCTGTATAAAGCTAGTAGTTCAGATATAGCCACGCTCATCTTACCCGCGACATGGCTGCACAGGCATACGTGCTGTACCAAGCCACGGGTGCAACTTAGAGCATTATTCAGGTTTGTTAGCAAACTAAAAAGCACACTAATGGGCAAAACCATGTGTAATGCAGGGGGGGGGGGGGGGGGGGGGGGCAGATATAACATGTGCAGAGAGAGTTAGATTTGGGTGGGGTGTGCTCAAACTGAAATCTAATTTGCAGTTTAAAAATAAAGCAGCCAGTATTTACCCGGCACAGAAACAATATAACTCACCCAAATATAACTCTCTCTGCACAGGTTACATCTGGCCCACCTGCAGTGCACATGGTTTTGACCATTAGAGTGCTTTTTTGGTTTGCTAACAAACCTGAATAACTCCCTTAGCAAGCTGAGCTGCGTCTTGGTATGCTGTCCATTAATTCCTATGGCCGTGCGTGTGCATACCCATGTGCGCGTTATAGTCGCGGTCAAACTAGCCGCGCCAGCTTTGTCGCAGATAAGACGCTTGGTGGCAAAGCTCAGCGTGGCTACATCTGTACTTAGTAACTAAGAAATCATAAAATTATGCAGAAACTGCGGTTTCTACATAATTTTATGGAGAAAAAAAACTGTTGATAAATAGACCCCTAAGCAAATCTTTACTCCCAGGAGAGATATCTTCCGTCAGACTCTGCAAACTGACACTGTGTATGCCCAGTGTTAGATTTCCTGGAAGAGTCTTTCACAAACATAAAATACTCCTCCAATATGCCATGGAAGTAACTCACAGGGACAACGGTTATCACTACTATTGTACCAAAATTTTTTTGAAGGATTCCTGCTCACTGGCGCTTAATGTAGCTGCCCTAGATGGCTTATCTCCCTAGGATGTCACCATACATCACAATACAAACTAGAAAAGAAACAAGGTGAGAGAAATGCCGCCCTGGGCGCTTAAATTTCAGTGAAAAAAATATAAAATTGAAAGTGTAGTATAAAATCCGTTCCCTTTTATGGAGAAATTCTGTGGTGTTTGTCATGCAATGCTTGATTCCCATGCAGAATGACGTGATGCGTATGGAAAAAACAAATACATATAGTGTAATGCAGTTTTTTTTTTTACAATAAACTATAATAGTTTGTTAAAAAACGTCTTTATCCCGTGAAATACAACTCAAAAAAAAAGTTTATTTGATATGTTAGAAGTGTGCTATAGCTATATATGCACACTATTTATTTTGTCCTTTAGATGGATCTAGTGCGTCTTAATCAAAAAGTGCAAAAGGTGGTGTATTTGACACAAAAGGGCAGCGTACCCCACTCACTATAGTTAGGGGCTGACGAAGGCTCATAAAGGTATCTTTAACTTCTATGGTGTTACTAAAAGAGGGCGTACCCCACTCACAGTGTTAGAGACAGCTTGAAGCACATCAAGGTATCTTTCGGATGTCTCCTGGACGAGGACCTTCAATCCACCGTAATCAATTCTAAGTATCACCCCTATTTCGAATATAGATATATGGGCGTATCCCACTCACTGTTGGTAAGATAAGTCAACCACATATCAAGGTATCTTTACGAATCGGTTAGTGGATATAGTAAGCGTACCCAACTCACAATGTTGTACAGGTTTCAAAAGCACATCAAGGTATCTTTTCCTTTAGATCCTCAGGAGGTCATCCTCAAGATGATATAATATCCACAGCACCACGTAAAGTCCATAAAAAGTTTTTTTATTGTACACAATTGTGTACAATAAAAAAACTTTTTTTATGGAATTTACGTGGTGCTGTGGATATTATATCATCTTGAAATATAAAGTTTTTTATTGTACACAATTGTGTACAATAAAAAAACTTTTTTTTAATGGAATTTACGTGGTGCTGTGGATATTATATCATCATGAGGATGACCTCCTGAGGATCTAAAGGAAAAGATACCTTGATGTGCTTTTGAAACCTGTACAACATTGTGAGTTGGGTACACTTACTATATCCACAACCTGAAGACCACACATATCCACTAACTGATTCGTAAAGATACCTTGATATGTGGTTGACTTATCTTACCAACAGTGAGTGGGGTACGCCCATATATCTATATTCGAAATAGGGGTGATACTTAGAATTGATTGTAGTGAGTGGGGTACGCTGCCCTTTTGTGTCAAATACACCACCTTTTGCACTTTTTGATTAAAAAAAATAGTGTGTCTATATAGCTATAGCACACTTCTAACATATCAAATAAAATATTTTTTTTACTTGTATTTCACGGGATAAAGAAGTTTCTTAACAAACTATTATAGTTTATTGTAAAAAACTGTATTACACTACATGTATTTGTTTTTGTTTTTTCATACGCAGCACGTCATTCTGCATGGGAATCAAGCATTGCATGGACTTTATCACTACTGTTGTGCCTGCTTGTTTAGTTTAGTACATACAGTAGCCGCGATATTTTTATTAAAAATGAAAATATCCGATGCAATATAGTTTGTTAATAATCGTGGCAGTGCTGCAAAATACATATGCCACTAAATTGAGTTTAACAGGTATTAAGTGTATATTTACTAAGCAATGGATTTTGCCAGCCTTATTTAAAAAGTCAATAATATTAAATGCAAAATCAGGCACTAAATATTATTGAATCTAGCATCCAACAGCTGCAAAAATCAAGTGTTTTGAAGATCCACTGTATAGCAAATATACTCCTTAGTTCTGCTCATATAATAAAATACAATTATAAACTGTCAGATCGCATCTTAGTGCATTGAGGTCGACATGACAAGGCAATAACGCGCAGAGTTTTATGCAGAGATACAGCTACGGGCTCACACCAAGTGGAATTATTGAATGCATTTTACATGTATTTTTAATTATGTAAAACACCAGAAACCGTTGTATGTCTTATCATACTCAATGGTGTTTAACTTCAGTTTGTTACATTATTAGAAAGTTGCATGCTCCATTTTTTGTGTTTATCAGATACAAATGCACATGAAGGCTACAGTAAAATGTAAATGCTTTTATATTTGCTATGAGTTTTTACCAAGGTACAAATGCTGGTTTAACGTTAATGAATGCAATCCCTAAAGCAAATTTAGGAAACTTATAGCTGTCGTATATTCTTTAAAAATTAGTTCAGGTGGTAATTAGCATTTGCATTTGTGATTGGGGAAGGGGGTCTGTGGAGTCCTCTCATTGGACACCTTGCTTTCACTTGTAAGGAATACACTTGCTTATATTTGCTACTGATCCTGATTGCAGGCAGGTGACGTGCTTATACGGGATCAGTACTAAATCCCACTGGATGGGATCCCGGCGGTCGAAATACCGACGCCGAAATCCCGACCACACAATCCCGACAGAGGTGGCAAGCGGAATGCAGCCCCTTGCGGGCTTGCTTCGCTATCCACGCTGCGGGCACACTAATTTATTTTCCCTCTATGGGTGTTTTGGACACCCACGGAGGGAGAATATGTCGGGATTGTGCCGGTTGGGATTCCGGCGTCGGTATTTTGACCGCCGGGATCTTGACCGCATCCCGCTTATACTGTATGCTTTGGGAGTATGATTGTTTTAGTGGCAGTATGCGGCTTTAGCCTAGTGATAATGACACCCATGCTTGTGCTTCAGCTCCATGCAATGGCCTATATTACTATCCAGCACAAAACGAGAGTCAGACTTGCCTTCTCTCTTGGAATGTCCGTTAGTCTCTCACATTTCTTGATGAGCAGACCAATCTCCTGGATTTCACAAACTTCCCCTGTGAAGAATACAGTCCCCGAACTTAATGACATGATTCCCGGCATTGTACAGTATGTGCGATGCGATAATTGCAATCATTGGGGCAGATGTATTAAGCCTGGAGAAGGCATAAGGAAGTGATAAAGCGGTGATAAGTGCAAGGTGATAACGCACCAGCCTATCAGCTCATAACTGTTAATTTACATATTTGAGCTGATTGGCTGGTGCGTTATCACCTTGCATTTATAACCACTTTATCACTTCTTTATGCCATCTCCAGGCTTAATACATCTGCCCTATTGTTCTTCCCTCCTGGTTGCCCCTCCAGGATTTTCCAGGACACTTACATTTTAAAAACTTGTCAATCTGCAGAGCATGCTCCAATGCTGGGCACATGAATGTGGATATGATACATGAATCCTGCCACCAATATGCCTGGGACTACTGCCTGTATTGTACAGGTGAATAGTGTGTGTAAATGCAGAGTCTCGTAAGGTGCATACACACAATGAGATATTGACTAGCTCCGATTTTGACTTTTGCAATTTCCCCTGAACTCCCCGCAGCCCTGAACCACCGAGACTATCTTTACTTGAGATTTTGACTATGTGAGATTTTGACTAAGTGCAATTTTGACTGTACTATGGGGGTCATTCCGAGATGATCGTAGCTGTGCTAAATTTAGCACAGCTACGATCATGAACTCAGACATGCGGGGGGATGCCGAGCACAGGGCTAGTTCACCCCACATGTCAGTGCCGGCCCCCCCTCCCGCAGAAGTGAAGAGGCATCGCACAGCGGCAATGCCTTTGCACTTCAAGAGTAGCTCCCGACCAGCGCAGCTTTAGCGTGCTGGCCGGGAGCTACTCATTGCTCCCCGGCCCGCAGCGGCTGCGTGTTACGTCACGCAGCCGCTGCATCCCGCCCTCCGTTCGGTCCGGAGACGCCTGGGTTGGCCGGACCGCGCCCACAAAACGGCAGCCAAACGCCGCCGTTCCACCCCCACCCGCCCAGCGACCGCCTCTGCCTGTCAATCGGCAGAGGCGATCATAGCGGACCGACGGCCTTCGTCTGTCTGGCATGCATCGGCGCATGCGCAGTTCTGATCCAGTCGCACCACTGCGATAAACTGCAGCGTGCGATCGGGTCAGAATGACCCCCTATGTACTAGATTGTACACAACATAGTCAAAATTGCCTCGCCTGCACAGTCTATCTTTTCTTGCGATACCGACCCCATAGGAACACACAACGGTAACGCAAGCTGTGTACACACAGTGCGATTTGCACTAGCTTTTCTTCCGATTTTGATTACATAGTAAAAATCGTAAGGTTACATCGCACCGTGTGTATGCACCTAAGGGGTTGAAACATGCATTCAATAAGAGCATTTTTAATCTTGAAGTGGAGAAAAACCCGGAAACAAATTAGTATGAAATATCTCTTTTACTTGAATATTTAACAACCATGTAGTTGAGTGAATGTTGCCATATTTCTGTGGAAGTATGTTACACATATCAGGTTGCTAACTATACAGTAATAACATTATCAGAAACAAAATAATGCTGTTGCTGTCTCCTCTTCTTTTTATTCATAACAGTTGAAAAAAAAATCTGAAAACCGGTGCAAAAGATTTCCATAATTATGTGATTTCCTTTGCTCTTAGTGCATATAATATATTACTGCTCACTTTGAGTAAGATCATGGAAGCTCTTAGTCAGCAAAAAAAAGTCAAAAGTCAATATACAATACCCGTTTTTCATTTCCATAAATGTGGATAAATGCCTAATACACTTACTTTTAAAATCCTTCATACTAGTTGAATGGCACTACTGCCATTTGCATTGTGTAATATAACAGACAGTCCTTTTTGCCACTTTGTTCAGTATTTGAACTTTTTAAATAAAGCTAAATACACTTTTGCCTACATCTCAAATAACTATTTTGTCATCACAGTTCATCAATGAACGTAGTGTAGTTTAGTCTGTTTTCTCAAAACCATATCAGTCATTTCCTGTCCATTCTAAAAATACCACTAGTGTTCAGGTGAATGAAACATCCTGACGGATACAAGAGTGTTATTAGCTGTATTTTAAAACAGATGTTCTCGTTGGATATTTAGGTCAAATGGGTGTTAGAAAATGGAATGAATGGATAAAAGGCAACTGTCAAGAACAAAGTCTAAATCTGTGCGTGAACCTGACAGCAAACAGGGTTTGTAGAAATAGATATCATTGTCAGCTGAATGTTTTACTTTGTGGATTTTAATCCCCAAATGCTGCCCTCATTACAGCTGCCTTCATTGGTGTGGCTTTTGTACAAATTACAGCACATGTCCCCTGAAAAGAGAGACAAAGCAGTGTGACAGCTGGCTCTAGGGAAATACTTCTAAAAACCTGGCATAGGAAAAATAACCAGTGTACTAGGGCACACTAATAATGCTAATGATAGATGTTGACAAAGAGGCGTTCACTCTTCTACTGGTCACTACCAGACTGCTGTACTTTCCAAAAGCATCTCTCATAGCATGCCCAGACGATACCCTATGAAAGGATGGCAACTTCAGACTCTGGACGGAACTGAAAGTGTTCTTTGAAATCAATATCTCTCCCCCCTTCGCCCTCTTGTCTGCATGCTTGTCTGTCAGTTGCTTTCTATGCCGCAAGCAGCTGCCACCTCATTGAGCTTAAACTGTTTGCTTGTGCTATACAGGGAACAAGAGACCCACTGTTTTTGACTGGTGTGACGTTTCCCTCGGAGTATCCCATCTATGAAGAAACTAAAATAAAGCTCACGGTGTATAATGTCAAGGATAAGTCTCAAGAAACTGTAAGTATCTTATTGGCACTTCTTTTATTTTTCACCACTTGCTTGCCTCAATCCACTTCAGGGCTCAGTAGAATGACATTAACGCTAGCTATGGCCAGGGTAAGTGCACTACATGTGCCATTTTCTATTCGGTGAACTTCGTAATTACACTTTGAGGTGATAAGTGGATGTTTTCTAGACTGGCAAATGCTGTTTTGGTCAATGCTGAAATGCCACAGACTGAGCACCAGCTATTTAAATATAAATGTTCTGCATTCATTTTTTATGAACCAAGCCCTTATTTTTGCTGTTGGTTTGACTGTGGATGCATTTCTTGAGATGTTCCTTGTGTCTGAGGGGGGTTAACTGCAGACGTACTTAAAGCTCAGTGGAGCGTGTCGTATGCTTTTCTGCAGTTTAGAAAGAGAACAGATGGATTAAATTAAACACTGCAAATAACCTTACAAGAAATATGGCTTGTACAAATGGGCTCTTCACAGCAATCTGGTAACCTGTTATATCAATGTTGGCGGAACATTAAGTAACATCTCGCTGAAAACCTGAACGTGAAGTGAGGCCATGAATTTGTAGGCGGGAAGTCCGAAAAGTTTCCTCTTCCAGATGTCATGGATTTATATCCCCGGTTCTAGTTTTGTTTGTAATAAGCAGAAAATAGTAACAGAATCTGGTATATTTAACTGTTTTGTCACTACATGTGATTCTACCATTTCATACTCATTTCTCTTGATGATTGCTTTTGAGGTTGTTTAGCACATTTCCTTGTAATTACTTTGGGTATACCAACGCGTTTTATTTTCTCACTAAATGACATTTGAAAACACTGCTATGATTTTAGAAAATGTAAATATGCATATGACTATATAGTTATTGCTTCCCTGGAATTTCAAGGGATCTATGAAAATGTGCTGAAGCTGGATTTTATTCTGGACTGTTTTGGTGAATATCTCCATTGCTGATTTTTATGTGTTCCACTTTCATGAATATTATGTTGTATGTTTTTAAATCATAGCAATTCCTGTTTATGCACGTACATATACTGTATTATTCTATGGGGCATATTCAAACTCTCGCGGCTAGTTGTCAGCGACACATGGGGAAAAGCTATTCAGTTAATCAGCTTTTCCCCATGTTGTAACCACTCCGTTTCGAGCTAACCCACTGATTCCGTGTAAACTGTGGAATCAATGCATGTCCCTGCGCGTAAAAGTGCAGAATCTGCTGAAGAGCTGCCTCTGGTAATTAGTGCATGGGGTTCCCGCAGCTAATTGAATCATGCAGCACCAACAGTTAGGGTGAAAGGGTATGCCCCATGGCTAGTTGAGTATGCCCATATGACAGTAGAATATTTTGACTTTAACATGGATAATTAGTCCCATAATTAAAGCAGCAATCTAATGGAAAAAAGTGTTGTTGTTTTGTTTTTTCCTTCTTCCCCTTAAACTTTATTCACTGTGGCAGGTTATAAGAAACAGCATGGTAACCACAGTCATATTGTACATAATGTAGTGAGCATAGAAGCTTTAGAGCACCTCTTTGAGCTCTATTTTAACTGTGACATCCTCCACCTCCTTCTCTTCCCTCAACCTTAATATGACCTACTGAGATCATCTGCATTTCGTAGCCAGACAATATGTTTTGTGTATGCACATGCATTTCCTGAAATGCACCTTGATTTTACAGAAACCTGTTGTTGAGTGGATCGGGTCTTGCGTTGCTTAGTACAGAAGTTTTGGAAATTAGAAAATTAGATTATATTTTGTAGGATACAGAAAGGGGTATCGGGATCCGTTGATTTGTTTGTGGGACACAGTGACTGGTACCAGTGTGCTGTATTGATGAAAGCTGATAGGGATTATTGAAAAGTACACGAATGATGTTAGTCACTGGAGAGGACTCTGGGGTGAAGAGGCAGGGCTGAAATATACTAGGAAGAGGAAGGTTAGAAGAGCGCACTGGAACTTGTGACACTGGAGACCAGATTGGGATCAGTGACACTAGAGGCCGAATTGGGATTGGTGACACTGGAGACCGGATTGGGATCGGTGACACTAAAGACTGTATTAGGTTCGGTGACACTGGAGACCAGATTAGGATCAGGGACACTGGAGACCAGATTGGGACAGGTAATGATTCTGACTGGGTTGGGACTGGCTATGCTGGATGCCGGGCTTGGTCCAGCTTTGCTGGGTGCCGGGCTGAGATCAGCTACGCTTGTTTACTAGGCTAGAACTGGTGTTTCTGATAACTAGAGACTGCATCTGTGTTTTTAATGCTTATACTGAGAAAACTCTGGAAATCAACCCACTATAATATGTGCTCTATGCAGAGGAATAACTTGCTTGCAGGACTTGAAAACAGGAGAAAGGAGCACCCTGGTGTTAGATTAGCTGAAGCTCCACAGGTGGAAATCATAATTAGAAGAGGGACTCACAGAAGCACTGAGATGCAGGCAGATGAGCAAGTCTATAGAATTGGGTAAAAGCTTACAACAGAGCTGAATACTTAGCACACAGGACAATCTTGTAATCAGTGAGGTGCAGCTGCCAGCAGCACTGAGCTTGAGACAGAGGTGAAGCTGTAGGGGGGGGGGGGGGGGGTTGTGTGTGTGTGGGGGTGTATGCTAAAGTATGATTTTAATCGATTTAAAATCAAGGAAAATTTCTCGAAACCAATGTTTTCAAAATTACTAAATGTGTGTTTTGGCCCTGGAAGTATAAAATCAATATTGACAAATATTCATCAATTTTAAATTGTTCAAAATTGACCTGTGGTAAATTTCCCCCTAAGTGTGATTGGAATGGGATCCAAGCAATGCAGAGACAGAGGAGTCACAGGGAATATTTGTAGATTGTAGAGCTGAAGGTCACAGCAGCGTTGATACAGTACTTGGGAGCACAGGTTAACTGCTGATTGCAGTGCGGAATCCCAGCAATACTAAGACGGTGGAGACTGCAGATTAGCTGCAGACCAGAAACGAGTAAATCATCAATGTTACATGATGATCTGGCAGTATGCTGGTGAACAGGAAGGGCTCAGGTGCAGGTCACAGATTGGCTACCAGAGTCAGCCAATCTGTCAGGAAGCATTCTGGCTGGAGGAGATGTGGTCAGCTTACACTATCCAACATGGTGGCTCCCATGCATTAGCTCCCAATATAACTAGAAAACCTGACCTTCGGGACAGGTAAGTAATGAATCAGAGAAGAAATGGGTTAGAAAGTCCGGTTTGTGACAGCTGGTAATTGATAATGATTTACAAATTTAAACAGCTGTCAAAGTGGACAGATACAGAGAACTATGCTATACTGGCACTTTTCCATACCCTTATACATATATATTTATATATAACACTCTATGTATATATTCTAATAAGACTATCCCAAATCCATAATTATAACTCTTTTTTTCTATTATTTCTATAGTATGTGTCACAACTGTAACTCACCTGGTACTGCGTGACATGTGACTGTGCAAGGGTTAATCAAAACCAACCCACCTGGCCTGTCTATTAAAATACCATCTTCTTTAACATCTAACTCTCACCCTTACGTACTCTATTCTGCCGCAGCTATAATTGGTTTTCCCAAAGCTAAAGGGTACAGGCCATTCTTTAGTTCATCCACACTTCTCATCTTACATTACCAGATCTGGTGATAGTAGATCCTTAGGACCCTAATGCCCTATCCTAAACCGCTACACCAACCCTAATATCCTATCCCTAATACCCAAACACCGACCCAAATCCCAAAACTAACCTTAATACTTTAACCCCTAAATGAACCATAATACTCAAACCCTAAAGGGAGGAGTGGATGAGCCATGTGGTTCTCATCTGCCATCAAATTCTATGTTTCTATGTTAAGTCCTGCAAGTCTTCTAAGTTAAATAACCTTTAGAAGTGTACAGACTACTTTGTTGACTCTGAAATCAAATAATTTCTTGGACATTTAAAACCCAGGAGTTCCTAAAACACTTTTAGTAAAAGTGTTATATGAATAGAATAGTTAAATAAAAATGCTGCTTAATCAGTATTTAATAAAATGTATGTAGAAAGTTAAAGAACTCAAATATAGCTGAAAAATTGCATCTTCATTACAGTGGTTTTTAAATCCAGTCTATTCATTTGGTACTCAGATAACAAAAAATACATCAGAAATGGAAAATGAAATAACAAAATAAAAATCCCAGTTTAATTAGTTGTTTTTCATAATAGTTACCTGCACAGCTTAATAGAAAATATTATGTGTTCTATTCAATAGATTTAAGTGTAAGCAATTGAATGCATCTAAGAGTCTGAAATATTCTAAACACAGCTGCACAATAGGTGACCCATTCCTGAGGTAATGTGTTTTTCAGATCAGTCACTCCTTTGTCTATATAATCCAAAGAATCAGCAAGTGAAGTTTATAATGGTATATGTCCATCATAATGTGTCACATAGAGAGCACATTCTGCGCTGCCCTGCCGGGCGCCTCCTGTCTCTCTTGCTCATGGTCTGTCCCAGCGCACCTTGGTCCCCGTGCTGGGGGCCACGAGTCCTGACTCTCCCTTCAGCCTGCCGCTGCAGCTGTCGTTCCATGTGGAGCTGGCTCCAGGTGCCGCCAAGTTACTTCCGGGTTCTCCTTCTACTAAGCACCAATGGACACTCACAGGAAACAGCATCAGCGGGGTGGAACCAATCAACTGAGATCCAGAGGTATAAATATCCTTCATTAGCACTTCCTGGTGTCAGTGCTTTGTTGTCCATAGCCTGCTAAAGGTTTCAGCACTATCTCCCTCTTCCAGGTTCCTGCCAAATGACTCCAGTGCAATACTATCTGGCACTCACTGACTGTGCTCCTGTAGCCGCAGCCCAGCTTTCTCGCAATCCAGACCTGCTCCACAAGCTGGAATCATGTCAGTGGCCACAGTCTGGCTTTCTTGCCATCCAGACCTGCCCCACTGGCTGGAATCAAGTCTGTAGCTGCATCAGCTTTCCTGCACTCCAGATTTGCTCACAGTCTAGAATCACATCTGTAGCCGCATCCCAGCTTCCCTGCAATCCAGACCTGCTCACAGTCCGGAATCAAGTCTGTAGCCGCATCCCGGCTTTCCTGCAACTTAGACCTGCATGGAACTTAGCATGGAAAAAAGCCACCCCACCCCCCTCCCCATTGCATCATAACACTTCATATGCAGATGCAGAGACTCATTCACACACATATATACAAGTGTTGCATATGAAATTAATCAGCACAGTCTCCTGGTGTATCCTAAAACATATTTTTGGATGTGTGGCATGTACACACTTGTCCAAGTTTACCAACATAAATGTTGCAAGGTATATGTTCAGCTCACTGGCTTTTCTATAATGGGTGCAGTCAGTGGCAAATGCAGGATTTGCATGGGGGTTTTTCCAGAACTGGGCGGAGCCAATCACGGGGGTGGGGACTGAGGTGACCCAGTATATGCTGGATCCGTAAAACTAGTGTGTCTGTGTGTGTGTGTGTGTATATATATATATATATATATATATATATATATACATATACATATATCTACACACACATATATATATATATATATATATATACATATATCTACACACACATATATATATATATACATACACACATATACATATCTACACACACACATATATATATATATATACATATAGATACACACATATACATATATCTACACACACACATATATATATATATACATATACATACATATACACGGGTGGTCTTCAGTATGCCGGCGGTCGGGCTCCCGTCAACCAGCATACCGGCGCCGGGAGCCTGACCGCCGGCATACCGACACTTATTCTACCTCGTGGGGGTCCACGACCCCCCTAGAGGGAGAATAGAATAGTGTGGCGCGCATAGCGCGGCGAGCGCAGCGAGCCCGCAAGGGGCTCATTTGCGCTCGCCACACTGTTGGTAAGCCGGCGGCCGGCCTCCCGGCGCCGGTATGCTGGTCGCCGGGAGATCGTAGTGAACCCATATACACATATACATAGCATATTAAACATGCATACATATATATATATATATATATATATATACATACACACACATACAGTACACATATATATACACATGCATATATATATATCATATGTGTGTGTGTGTGTGTGTGTGTGTGTGTTTGTATGTATGTATGTATGTATATACATGTGTATATATGTAGGCACATGGATATATATGTACTATAATTAAAATAAAGTAAACTTTTATTGCACTTGCAAGTGCAACCAGGAAGACAGCAGGCTGCAGAGGATGCTAGACAGTCATTAATAATACTCATGCAGCTAAAAAAAAAAAAAAAAAAAAAATTTTTTTTTTTTTTTTTTTTTTTTTTTTAGTGGAGGGGGGTTTCTGGGTACTCGGAAACCCCCCCTGGGTGCGCCACTGGGTGCAGTGTGTGCGGTGCACACGGGCCCCTGAGTCCAGAGGGGGCCCCCACCGCACACGCTGCACCCATTTTCTAAATACTCACCCCTCCGGAGTCCCGCGGTGATGTCCACGGTGGTATTAAAACTCTGTGAAAATGGCGCAGCGGCATGCGCAGTAGAGAAATCTCAGGGAAAATGGCGCTGCACCATTTTCCCGGAGATCTGCGCATGCGCAGTAGAGTCTGAGCGCTCTAGTGCTCAGACTCTCAGCGCTGCCATCAGAGAGGAGGGGGCCCGAATGGAGGAGGCTGCACCCGGGCATCCTCCTCTCTTAAAGCGCCCCCCCCGGTTCAGCTAGAACTTAGAGATGAGCGGCGTAGAACTATGACGGGTGTAAGGCCAAAATGTCTAGAATAAATCACTACAGACTTGTTATTAGTGTGTGTTAGTTATCGTGTTCTAGTTTTGTATGATCTCCTGTTGACATGTCTGAACAACAAGCTTTTCCAGTGTTTGATATTTGCAGTTGTATTTTTTACACTAAAGTGTATGAGAAATGATCGGGCGGAGTGGTTGCATAGGGTGTAAGAAATTCATGGATTATATTGTAGTGAATATTTTGGGTACATTTTGGTTATGTGGATCAGTTTGTTGGTACTGCTGATTGCTGAATGCAATTATATGTTACAGTGGGTGTGGATCATCAAATCGACAGTGTCTAGGTCGACAATGTTTAGGTCGACCACTATAGGTCAACAGTCACTAGGTCAACAGGGTTGGAAGGTCGACAGGGTTTCTAGGTCGAGATGTGCTAGGTTGACAGGTCAAAAGGTCGACGTGAGGGTTTTTTGTTTTTTTTGGTGTCGTTTTCTGCGTACAGTGACCGGGAAGCCGAATTAGTGCACCATGTCCCCTCGCATGGCTCGCGCTTTGGGCAAGGTGCCTCGCTCCGCTAACACTTCGCTCGGCACAAATTACTGTTCCAATCGTAGTCCACGTGGATCGTTAAGTATGAAAAAGTTCAAAAAAAAGAAAAAAAATTGGAAAAACTCATGTCGACCTTTTGCCCTGTCAAACTAGCACTTGTCGACCTAGAAACCCTGTCGACCTTCCAACCCTGTCGACCTAGTGACTGTCTACCTATAGTGTTCGACCTAAATATTGTCGACATAGACAATGTCGATCTTCAGACCGGATCCCGTTACAGGGGGTAAATCCTATAATTGATGTACGAGAATTTAAGTCAGCCTACATACCGTTTACCTAATATGCATAGAATGCTTCTACCAAGTGAATGCATTTTTATTGTATGCTTGTAGTTGAACACAAATCTTCCTAAAAACAATCAGTTCAGTGTTCTCCCATAACCATATCAATTGCTGCATGCATTCATAAATCTGGATAATCTATTTCCTGCAGTGATTTTACGTCATACTTGCCTACCTGACCCTCTCCATGAGGGAGAAAATGCTCTGTTCCTGGACTTTCCTGGTAATGTATGATTGCATCACCTGTGGTGAGCTAGTTAATTGATAAGAAAGGTGTTTCGCCACAGGTGATGGCAATCATACATCACCAGGATAGTCCAGGAACAGAGAATTTTCTCCCTCATGGAGAGGGTCAGGTAGGCAAGTATGTTTTACATCTAACACAGAGGTTCTCAAACGCGGTCCTCAAGGCACCCCAAAGGTCCAGGTTTTAGGTATATCCATGGCTCAGCACAGACGGTTAAATCAAATTGACTGAGGTGCTAATCAAGTCACCTGTGGACAAGCATGGATAAATAAAACCTGGACCGTAGGGGTGCCTTGAGGTCTAACGTTAACATCACCTAAATTTTCCATACCACTTCTAAATTTCCACTTCAGCTATTGGGGGTAATTCTGAGTTGATTGCAGCAGTATTTTTGTTAGCAGTTGGGCAAAACCATGTGCACTGCAGGGGAGGCAGATATAACATGTGCAGAGAGAGTTAGATTTGGTTGGGTTATTTTGTTTCTGTGCAGGATAAATACTGGCTGCTTTCTTTTTACACTGCAATTTAGATTGCAGATTGAACAAACCACACCCAAATCTAACTCTCTCTGCACATGTTATATCTGCCTCCTCTGCAGTGCACATGGTTTTGCCCAACTGCTAACAAAAATCCTACTGCAATCAACTCAGAATTACCCCCATTGTCAATAAAAGGAGATGCAGTAAGGAAAATGCTGATGGACCCCATCTTGCTGTCCTAATTACAGTACTGACCAGTTTGTCATCATCTAGGCCAGTGTTTCCCAACCGCGGTCCTCAAGGCACACTAACAGTCCTGGTTTTAGTGATATCCAGGCTTGAACACAGGTGACATAATTAGTAACTCAGTTATTTTTATTTAACCATCTGTGATGAAGCCTGGATATCACTAAAATCTGCACTGTTGGTGTGCCTTGAGGACCGCGGTTGGGAATGCCTGATCTAGGCAGTAAGGCATAGAAACACATACAGTATATACATTAGCGTAACTTGGTAGGAGAAGTGCATGCCAGGCCAATCACTCTTGCACTCCTGGAATGTGATCAGAAGAGACGGCTTTCCAAGTGAATCAGTGCACGGATCACAACTCTGTCAACATGCGTCAAAGTGCTTGCAAACAACAGGGCTGTTGACTCCTTTAATTCAGAGTAGGACAATACATTTATTTCTAAAATTAAATTGTAGATATAATATGATTTTTATTGCAACATAATTTGCTAAAGATTCCAACACGTTTTTTGTTAACATATCCATCTAACAGAGTATCTTTCCACTATGAAGTAGACCTGTTACCATAATTTCATGTATTTTCATAGGTGCCTCAAAAATAACTATTGATCATGCTAGCAATTGGTCTCCGTATACAACTATTTCCAAATTAGTCCCATGCACACCGCTATGTAATTGTTCCATTGCATTCAATGTGGAAATGGCTCTGCATGAAAGAGACATCAGACCTACTGTAGAACAGTGTGCTTCTTCTCCCCTCCCTAGTGGAATTTTGGAGCCATAGAATGTCAGCTCATTCTCATTCAGAGGGGCCAGGAGTAGTACAGGATTTAGACACACTAGCAGCAGAGGGCATACTTGCCTACTTTCCTGGAAAGGCTGGGAGACTCCCGAAAATTGGGTGGCCCCCTCGGAAGAACTGACAAGTCTCCCGATTTCAGAGGTACCCCTCTACAAAGTCGGACGGGCCCACAGGGAAACCACTGGTAGGCCCCACTGCCTAAGGGCCCACTCCTTCCTGGCCACACCTTTGTAGGCTGGCCACACTCCTAATTATGGGCCCCTATCACTGCATTCCCCCGGTGGGCCCTTCATGCACCAGTCCAACACTGCCCCTTTACCTGGCCGCCCAACTTTAGTACGTAAAGTGAGTGGTCAGCGGCAGATGGTGCAATTCTTGCTGTATAATGCTGTTAATCTCTGCATTTGTAAAGCAGGGGCGTGGCTACAATGATGTGTTCGCAGACACCACACCCCCATACCACCTGCTTTATATTGTTGTATGATATTTATGTCTCCACCAGCCCCCTTTGGTGCATCACACCCCCACACCGCCCCCCAGCTGAGCCGAAGAGAGTAGCCCAGAAGTTGGCAACTATGTCTGAGGGTCCCAACAGCCTCCTTCAGCTCTCAGACCGTGGTGTAGATATGATGTAGATATGTTCAAGTGTAATTACTGACAATTTTGTAAGCTGTGTCTCTAAACTTAACACAAGCAATGACATAAGCCGATCCATTTGAAAAAGACACTGGAGTATTTGTCTGTGCAGACAAATGACTGTCATAACAAGCACATCTATGCATATTAAGACTGACAAAAATATAAACATTGTCTACTACTGAATTCATTTGGGCTATTAAGTAAAGCACAATGTAATTTACTGCAGCTTCCCTGTGTTATTTGTGCCAGTTATCCCTGTTACCTTTAAAATATTCCATCCACAAAACTGTCTGCTCCTTTCATGTTCTATCATCGCATGCCATAATTGTATTGTTTAAAAGAGTAATGTTTTAAAGCAAGCTACTTCAACATGTGCCGGTAGAGAAACACTATCTACAGGGAGCATTAAACATTACATATTTTTAACACACACGTACTATGGGGATCCGGTCAGGATTCCGGCAGTCGTAATCCCAACGCCGGAATCCCAACACTGCTCGGAATGCCAGTGCCAGCATCCTGAGTGAGATCACAATCCCGGTGTCGGCATTCTTACAGCCAGGATCCCGAACCAATGACTGCTGGGCCTCTGGAGCGGTAAGCCGAGAAGGGGAAAGGGGGGGGGGGGGTAGGTTTACGTTGCAGGGGGGTTAGTTAGGGTTAGGCTGTGGGAAAAGGGGATTAGGTTTAGGCTGTTTTAGGTTTAACCACCCCCGGGAAGGGTTCGGGTTAGGCTGAAGGTGGGGGAGGGTTAGGTTTAGGCCGCGGGATGGGGTGTTAGGTTTAAGCACCACCGGGGAGGTTTAGGGTTAGGCTGATGATGGGGGAGGGTTCGGTTTAGGCCACGGGAATGGGGTGTTAGGTTTAGGCACCACCGGGTAGGGATAGGGTTAGGCTTCAGGGGAATAGGGGAAGTTTAGACTGCGGTAAGGGAGGGTTAGGGGTTTAGGGTGGAAGGGATTCCATACTTGCCCGACCCCTGTTGGGATGCTAAACATGCTGCAGTCGGTATTCTGACCTCCGGCATCCCGACCAATGGCATTTCAGCTCCATTCCGCACTTTGTATTTATGTGTAATTTGCAAAAATTTACTGCAGATTTTTCACAGGGATCCCAGAAATCCAGAGGCCCCCAGGACACTAATTATAGTTTATTATTTATTTATTTATTTATTACCAGTTACTTATATAGCGCACACATATTCAGCAGCGCTTTACAGAGAATATTTGCCCATTCACTTCAGTCCCTGCCCCAGTTGAGCTTACAATCTATATTCCCTATCACATGTACATGCGCACACATTCACACTAGGGTTAATTTTGTTGTAAGCCAATTAACCTGCCAGTATATTTTTGGATTGTGGGAGGAAACCGGAGTACCCGGAGGAAACCCACGCAAGTACGGGGAGAATATACAAACTCCACACAGTTAGGGCCATGGTGGGAATTGAACCCATGACCTCAGAGCTGTGAGGCAGTAATGCTAACCATTACACCCCTGTACTGCCCATCTGTATGTGCATTACTGATCTGAGTAATATTAAAGAGATAAGTAGAGTCTTTATGCAATACTTACTTTTTTATCCTCCCCTCTGGGAGATCCATGAGAAGATTTCCAGGTTATAAGTGGTGGTCTGTGGTGCCAAGGCAAGGATTCAGTAACAGCAACCACACCAGCTTTTGCTCAGTGAATAACTTTCTTCCACTAGTCAGGACTGCACCATGCAGGTGTGCTCTGAGATTATGGAGCGAGATGGAATGTACCAGACAATGCTGTTGCATTGGAGCCCTGATTCTCTGTCTAGCTATATAACGTTACAACCTAGAAAGCTGTCGCCTGGAGCATCTTTAGGATGCTACAGGTGCTCAGCTTCTTGCTGGTCCCAGGGGCAAGACTGACGCATGCGCTGTATTAACTATACTCTGGATGGGGGAGCGATGTTCTGCGCTGTTGCGTGCACATAATGAAGGAATACATAATCACATGTTTCACCACTTTATAAAATGACTGACAATTTTATTTATTTGTTTGTTAACAATTCTTTATATAGCACCAGCATAATCTGTGTTACTGTACAACTGAGAACAAAATATTAATAAGAAAAGACTGAGGGCGGGATGTACTAAGGAAAAATGTGGTAAAACCCCTGTTTTCGAGGGTTTTACAGCATTTTCAGATGTACTAAGACCCGGCCGCCGGATTTTTGCCGCCCAGGGTATCGCCAACTTTGGGTGGCAATACCCTATAGAAGCCTATAGGCTTCTTATCGCCAGACACCGCAACTTGCCGCCCCACGCCGCAAATGCCGACCCCCCTCCACCCCGGCATACCTTACTCCAGGAAGCCTGAACCCGGAAGGTAAACTCCTCCTCCCCCTAGCAAATCAGCCGGAGGTCCTTCCGGCTGCAGGGGGGAGGAGGCGGCGCCGGGGACAGCCTGCTGCTTTGTTCCGGGTAGCTGAGGAGAAGGAGAGCCCAGGGAGGTGACGGAGACCCACACCACCTCACAGGTATCGCGGGGGGCCTCCGTTACCACATTGCGATGTTGATCGCATATGTTAGTACATATGCAATCAACATCACTGCGATGGGCGGCGAGTAGCGGCAATGTATGTTAATACATCCCGCCCTGAGTTATAAGAGACAGCTAAGAGGGGGTTGCATGCAAGTTTGCAATCTATAGGGAATAGGAATTTGATACGATATTGCATATTGTTCCATCCAGGTTGCAAAGGATTGACCAGACACATTTCTTCATCCTCTTCATCTCTGAGTAGGAAGCCCACGGTGGTACCATGCTACTAAGAAAGGGAGGGTAGATTGTTTTTCTCTAGGAACATTGGAGGCCTTATCCCAAATATACTATGGGGTTCACACATTTGTATTTAAGCCCTTTGTGAGAGAGTGTTATATCTGACTTCGTATTGTAACTTATGTTGTTACTATAAAGCACGGTTGTAAAAATAAAAATGGGAAAATGGGCATTTTCCATCTGACAGAAAGGCTCACCTTAGGCTATAAACTAATGGAGCATGAATAAGAGAAAAAAGCTTCTATCTCAGCCCAGTGATGACCTAAAGAGACAACAGACCACTTGTTTCAAAGAGGGGACTCCTTTTTAACTGAGTTGACATTAACCGGAGAGATACCATAATAATATTAAAAGCTCCAAAACTACTTTATGTCCTAAAAGAGATTTTATCTTGAATTAAATCCTAAAAAGCATAATTTTTTATACTGGTCTTGTATGAAAACTCTCCTTTAGACTCTGAATTCTATTAAGGATAAAAGAAAGCCATATCTCTGGTATCTGTGATGGCATAATGATCCATGGGAGGTTTGAAAGATCAGCGGCGCAAGCTACCTCTCTTTATTTGTCCATAGTAAGAGATGTTCACTATGTTAATAAGAATGCCAGAAGCAAGAAGTGAATGTTTCTTTGACTATTTCCTTAGGTGAAAATTTATTTATTGATAACAACGCAAATAGCTATAATCCTGCAGGTTAATTTCCACATTACATTTGACAAGTGCCAGGGTATTTCTAAACCCAGACTGTCTATGTTTTTTTTCTATCTTTTATCCAATAGACAACCTAATGTTGGGTGTGTCAGTATATGAAGTCAGTGCTGCTACTGGTTGGCTCATATCAGTGACTTACATGGTTTATGGCCTAAGGGTGGGTACATACTTGTACGATGGACAATCGGGCAATGGTGGAGCTGAATGCCTTTCAGCCCGGACCAGCGAAGTTGGCCTGTACACATTAGATCTAATGAAGGACGGATCGACATCTCATTCCATTCATTACAATGCACTGGGTCACACATGATGTCTTCTGGTTGGACCGAACGATGTTGCACACAATCCGTGTAAGCCCGCAATCGCGGCTACACATTCGACGATCAGCGCAGTTTGTCGTTCCGATACAGAAAATCGTGCCAATATCATCCTGATGTGTACTACCCTAAGTGTCAGAGCTTCCCTTTCAAAGTAAAAAAAAATCTTCTGATGCCTGGTTGCCGTAGTGATGTTTAAAGCTACAGAGGTCAATTTTCACTATAGCATCATAATGAAGGGGCCCCTGTCCAAATGCTTCTAGAGAGAGACACCTCTCCGTACCAGTTTTTAATTTTATGCCACATAATAGTTCATTATCTGAACCATAGTAGAGTTAGTGATGAGCGAGTTCGGTTTCCGAGAAACCGAACCCCCCCGAACTTCACCCTTTTTAGACGGGTCCGAGCCATACTCTGATTCTCCCGTATGGCTCGGTTAACCCGAGCGCGCCCGAACGTCATCATCCCGCTGTCGGATTCTCGCGAGATTCGGATTCTATATATGCAGCCGCGCGTCGCCGCCATTTTCACACGTGCATTGAGATTGATAGGGAGAGGACGTGACTGGCGTCCTCTCCGTTTATATAGTTATAGTCAGTTGATCTGATTGCTACTGCTTAGCTTATTGTGGGGAGGATTGGGGAGCAGCTGTTAGGAGGAGTACAGTGCAGAGTTTTGCTAGATTTTTTTTATCCGTTCTCTGCCTGAAAAAAACGCTCCATACCATATCTGTGCTCAGCCTCAGTGTGCTGCATGATATATCTGACTGTGCTGAGTGCTCACACTGCTTAATTGTGGGGGAGACTGGGGAGCAGCTATAGCAGGAGTACAGTGCACAGTTTTGCTGACAGTGACCACCAGTATACGTTTGTCTGCCTGAAAAACACTCCTGTGGTGTCTTTTTTTCTTTATACTATAAGTATAAACGCAGTCTGCTGACAGTGTCCACCAGGTCCATTATACTGTATATAGCAGTACAGTAGGCCACTGCTGTACCTACCTCTGTGTCTTCAGTCACTCGTCGTCATACATAAAGTATACTATCCATCCATCTACATTGTATACCTGTGGTGTCTTTTTTTCTTTATACTATAAACGCAGTCTGCTGACAGTGTCCACCAGGTCCATTATACTGTATATAGCAGTACAGTAGGCCACTGCTGTACCTACCTCTGTGTCTTCAGTCACTCGTCGTCATACATAAAGTATACTATTCATCCATCTACATTGTATACCTGTGGTGACTTTTTTTCTTTATACTATAAACGCAGTCTGCTGACAGTGTCCACCAGGTCCATTATACTGTATATAGCAGTACGGTAGGCCACTGCTGTACCTACCTCTGTGTCTTCAGTCACTCGTCGTCATACATAAAGTATACTATCCATCCATCTACATTGTATACCTGTGGTGTCTTTTTTTCTTTATACTATAAATGCAGTCTGCTGACAGTGTCCACCAGGTCCATTATACTGTATATAGCAGTACGGTAGGCCACTGCTGTACCTACCTCTGTGTCTTCAGTCACTCGTCGTCATACATAAAGTATACTATCCATCCATCTACATTGTATACCTGTGGTGTCTTTTTTTCTTTATACTATAAACGCAGTCTGCTGACAGTGTCCACCAGGTCCATTATACTGTATATAGCAGTACGGTAGGCCACTGCTGTACCTACCTCTGTGTCTTCAGTCACTCGTCGTCATACATAAAGTATACTATCCATCCATCTACATTGTATACCTGTGGTGTCTTTTTTTCTTTATACTATAAACGCAGTCTGCTGACAGTGTCCCCCAGGTCCATTATACTGTATATAGCAGTACGGTAGGCCACTGCTGTACCTACCTCTGTGTCTTCAGTCACTCGTCGTCATACATAAAGTATACTATCCATCCATCTACATTGTATACCTGTGGTGCCTTTTAGTTGTGGGCATTAAAATATGGAGAACAAAAATGTTGAGGTTAAAAAAATAGGGAAAGATCAAGATCCACTTCCACCTCGTGCTGAAGCTGCTGCCACTATTCATGGCCGAGACGATGAAATGCCATCAACGTCGTCTGCCAAGGCCGATGCCCAATGTCATAGTAGAGAGCATGTAAAATCCAAAACACAAAAGATCAGTTAAAAAATGACCCAAAAATCAAAATTAAAAGCGTCTGAGGAGAAGCGTAAACTTGCCAATATGCCATTTACGACACGGAGTGTCAAGGAACGGCTGAGGCCCTGGCCTATGTTCATGGCTAGTGGTTCAGCTTCACATGAGGATGGAAGCACTCATCCTCTCGCTAGAAAAAAGAAAAGACTTAAGCTGGCAAAAGCACAGCAAAGAACTGTGCGTTCTTCGAAATCACAAATCCCCAAGGAGAGTCCAATTGTGTCGGTTGCGATGCCTGACCTTCCCAACACTGGACGGGAAGAGCTTGCACCTTCCACCATTTGCACGCCCCCTGCAAGTGCTGGAAGGAGCACCCGCAGTCCAGTTCCTGATAGTCAAATTGAGGATGTCACTGTTGAAGTACACCAGGATGAGGATATGGGTGTTGCTGGCGCTGGGGAGGAAATTGACAAGGAGGATTCTGATGGTGAGGTGGTTTGTTTAAGTCAGGCACCCGGGGAGACACCTGTTGTCCGTGGGACGAATATGGCCATTGACATGCCTGGTCAAAATACAAAAAAAATCAGCTCTTCGGTGTGGAATTATTTCAACAGAAATGCGGACAACAGGTGTCAAGCCGTGTGTTGCCTTTGTCAAGCTGTAATAAGTAGGGGTAAGGACGTTAACCACCTCGGAACATCCTCCCTTATACGTCACCTGCATCGCATTCATCATAAGTCAGTGACAAGTTCAAAAACTTTGGGTGACAGCGGAAGCAGTCCACTGACCACTAAATCCCTTCCTCTTGTAACCAAGCTCCTGCAAACCACACCACCAACTCCCTCAGTGTCAATTTCCTCCTTACCCAGGAAAGCCAATAGTCCTGCAGGCCATGTCACTGGCAAGTCTGACGAGTCCTCTCCTGCCTGGGATTCCTCCGATGCATCCTTGAGTGTAACGCCTACTGCTGCTGGCGCTGCTGTTGTTGCTGCTGGGAGTCGATCGTCATCCCAGAGGGGAAGTCGGAAGACCACTTGTACTACTTCCAGTAAGCAATTGACTGTCCAACAGTCCTTTGCGAGGAAGATGAAATATTACAGCAGTCATCCTGCTGCAAAGCGGATAACTGAGGCCTTGGCAGCCTGGGCGGTGAGAAACGTGGTTCCGGTATCCATCGTTAATTCAGAGCCAACTAGAGACTTGATTGAGGTACTGTGTCCCCGGTACCAAATACCATCTAGGTTCCATATCTCTAGGCAGGCGATACCGAAAATGTACACAGACCTCAGAAAAAGAGTCACCAGTGTCCTAAAAAATGCAGTTGTACCCAATGTCCACTTAACCACGGACATGTGGACAAGTGGAGCAGGGCAGACTCAGGACTACATGACTGTGACAGCCCACTGGGTAGATGTATTGCCTCCCGCTGCAAGAACAGCAGCGGCGGCACCAGTAGCAGCATCTCGCAAACGCCAACTCGTTCCTAGGCAGGCTACGCTTTGTATCACCGCTTTCCAGAATACGCACACAGCTGAAAACCTCTTACGGCGACTGAGGAAGATCATCGCAGAATGGCTTACCCCAATTGGACTCTCCTGGGGATTTGTGGCATCGGACAACGCCAGCAATATTGTGCGTGCATTTCATCTGGGCAAATTCCAGCACGTCCCATGTTTTGCACATACCTTGAATTTGGTGGTGCAGAATTATTTAAAAAACGACAGGGGCGTGCAAGAGATGCTGTCGGTGGCCAGAAGAATTGCGGGCCACTTTCGGCGTACAGGCACCGCGTACAGAAGACTGGAGCACCACCAAAAACACCTGAACCTGCCCTGCCATCAGCTGAAGCAAGAGGTGGTAACGAGGTGGAATT
Organism: Pseudophryne corroboree; assembly: GCF_028390025.1. Lineage (NCBI taxonomy): Eukaryota > Metazoa > Chordata > Amphibia > Anura > Myobatrachidae > Pseudophryne > Pseudophryne corroboree. The sequence continues at coordinate 944,319,649 of NC_086444.1, read as the reverse complement.
CAACCCTCTATATGCTTCAGAGGATGGAGGAGCAGCAAAAGGCCATTCAAGCCTTTACATCTGGCCACGATATAGGCAAAGGAGGTGGAATGCACCTGACTCAAGCGCAGTGGAGAATGATTTCAACGTTGTGCAAGGTTCTGCAACCTTTTGAACTTGCCACACGTGAAGTCAGTTCAGACACTGCCAGCCTGAGTCAGGTCATTCCCCTCATCAGGCTTTTGCAGAAGAAGCTGGAGACATTGAAGGAGGAGCTAAAACAGAGCGATTCCGCTAGGCATGTGGAACTTGTGGATGGAGCCCTTCATTCGCTTAACCAGGATTCACGGGTGGTCAATCTGTTGAAATCAGAGCACTACATTTTGGCCACCGTGCTCGATCCTAGATTTAAAACCTACGTTGTATATCTTTTTCCGGCAGACACAAGTCTGCAGAGGTTCAAAGACCTGCTAGTGAGAAAATTGTCAAGTCAAGCGGAACGTGACCCGTCAACATCTCCTCCTTTACATTCTCCCGCAACTGGGGGTGCGAGGAAAAGGCTACGAATTCCGAGCCCACCCGCTGGCGGTGATGCAGGGCAGTCTGGAGCGAGTGCTGACATCTGGTCCGGACTGAAGGACCTGCCAACGATTACTGACATGTCGTCTACTGTCACTGCATATGATTCTCTCACCATTGAAAGAATGGTGGAGGATTATATGAGTGACCGCATCCAAGTAGGCACGTCAGACAGTCCGTACGTATACTGGCAGGAAAAAGGGGCAATTTGAAGGCCCTTGCACAAACTGGCTTTATTCTACCTAAGTTGCCCTCCCTCCAGTGTGTACTCCGAAAGAGTGTTTAGTGCCGCCGCTCACCTTGTCAGCAATCGGCGTACGAGATTACTTCCAGAAAATGTGGAGAAGATGATGTTCATTAAAATGAATTATAATCAATTCCTCCGTGGAGACATTCACCAGCAGCAATTGCCTCCAGAAAGTACACGGGGACCTGAGATGGTGGATTCCAGTGGGGACGAATTAATAATCTGTGAGGAGGGGGATGTACACAGTGAAAGGGGTGATGAATCGGACGATGATGATGAGGTGGACATCTTGCCTCTGTAGAGCCAGTTTGTGCAAGGAGAGATTGATTGCTTCTTTTTCGGTGGGGGCCCAAACCAACCAGTCATTTCAGTCACAGTCGTGTGGCAGACCCTGTCGCTGAAATGATGGGTTCGTTAAAGTGTGCATGTCCTGTTTATACTACATAAGGGTGGGTGGGAGGGCCCAAGGACAATTCCATCTTGCACCTCTTTTTTCTTTCATTTTTCTTTGCGTCATGTGCTGTTTGGGGAGTATTTTTTTGAAGGGCCATCCTGCGTGACACTGCAGTGCCACTCCTAGATGGGCCAGGTGTTTGTGTCGGCCACTTGGGTCGCTTATCTTAGTCACACAGCTACCTCATTGCGCCTCTTTTTTTCTTTGCGTCATGTGCTGTTTGGGGAGTATTTTTTTGAAGGGCCATCCTGCGTGACACTGCAGACCCACTCCTAGATGGGCCAGGTGTTTGTGTTGGCCACTTGGGTCGCTTATCTTAGTCACACAGCTACCTCATTGCGCCTCTTTTTTTCTTTGCGTCATGTGCTGTTTGGGGAGTATTTTTTTCAAGTGCCATCCTGTCTGACACTGCAGTGCCACTCCTAGATGGGCCAGGTGTTTGTGTCGGCCACTTGGGTCGCTTATCTTAGTCACACAGCTACCTCATTGCGCCTCTTTTTTCTTTGCGTCATGTGCTGTTTGGGGAGTATTTTTTTGAAGGGCCATCCTGCGTGACACTGCAGTGCCACTCCTAGATGGGCCAGGTGTTTGTGTCGGCCACTTGGGTCGCTTAGCTTAGTCACACAGCTACCTCGGTGCAAATTTTAGGACTAAAAATAATATTGTGAGGTGTGAGGTGTTCAGAATAGACTGAAAATGAGTGGAAATTATTGAGGTTAATAATACTATGGGATCAAAATGACCCCCAAATTCTATGATTTAAGCTGTTTTTTAGGGTTTTTTGAAAAAAACACCCGAATCCAAAACACACCCGAATCCGACAAAAAAATTTCAATGAGGTTTTGCCAAAACGCGTTCGAACCCAAAACACGGCCGCGGAACCGAACCCAAAACCAAAACACAAAACCCGAAAAATTTCCGGTGCACATCACTAAGTAGAGTCTTAGTTAATGTTGTCCCCCATAGTAGAGCCCTAGTTCACATTATGTCACATTGCAGGGCTGCCGATTCAGATTATGACATACAGGGTCAAATTGCAGGGCTGCCAATTCAGATTATGACATACAGTGCCTCCAGTTTATATTATCAGGGCTGTAACTAGGTGTGTGCGGAGTTTGCTCCGCACATAGCGCTGCAGGATAGGGGACGCTGTTGGCAGCACTTGGCAATTATGTATTATCTAATTACTTTCACTTGCAGTTTCCCTACTTTTGAAGCCAAGCATCTCCCTACCCCCTCTGTCTCCTTCCCCACCCCTTTTTTCTCTAATACCTATACAGCATTCATGGACTTGACTTGATAGCTCTTTGGTGTTCAGTCGCACTGTCCTTGTTTACATTTCAGGATGTTGATGTGCCCAGGATTCGAACCCGTTGCATATGACATTGCAGTCGGATACTCTATTCATTGAGCATTCATCTGCCCTTGCACAGAAAGCTAGAGAATTCCAAGCTGGAGAGTTTTAACTATTTGAAGCTTACTGTACCTTGCACTTTGTGAAGGGGTGATCAGCATTGTGGCTGGGCAGATCTATGTAGTGTGTGGCTGCAAGGTATTGGATGTGTGGCTGCTCACTGCATGGTGGATTAAAGTGCTGCACACTGCATGGTGGATTAAGGTGCTGGTTATTTTTTTCACGGGGTACAGGTAGCTTCATATAGTTAGAAATCAAATAGTTTTTATGCGGGATCAAGTGGCTCAGTGGATTAGGGTGTTTGGCTGGGAAGGGAAAGTGGGACCCTCTCACCTCTGGGACCCTTAATCGCTGAACTCCCTCCACCTATGGTAGCTACACCCTTGCCTTGAACGTATTAGGTCAGGCAACATTCAGCTGACCACATCCGCTAGGGCAGTGCAGATTGCTATTCTAAAGCATAGGGAAGCTCATATAAGAAGGATCCTGGCAGATGTAGGACCACCACAATATTTCTTCTATATCTTGTTCAGTTTCTTCTGCAAAAGAAATTCAGTGAAAAAAAACCTTTATAATTTAAATAAAATATCGTTATCACATGGTAACTCTTTTTAAATGTTTATTTTTGTTATATGTTTTTATTTTACTTTTCCCTTTTTTTCAAAAAAAATTTAACTAGTGAAAGTCTGCAACTGAAGTCTAGGCTTTCAGTTCCACTCTGCATGCGTAACACGGCTAGCTGGGTCACCCATGTGCATATCCCTTTTGACTGGCATATACTGTCAGTTAAGCCTTACCGCTTCATGCTAGTATCGTCTTTGGCAAGATTTTATTGCTATATTAGGGTAATAGAAAAATATCAATTACTTTGACTGCAGCCCTATCTCCACATCTTGATAAATAGTCCCTATAGCTGCAAGTCTTAAAAGAAGCTTGTATTTTGCAAAATTATATGGGGGTCTGCTAATGACTTATTTGTCGTTAGTCCATTAATTCCTTAAAGTGGCATCGAGTACTGTATATATACCCTGCATTACCCTATTTATGTTTTTTTATTTGAACATCATTAAAATATGAACTTTCTAGATTTTTATGGTATGTATCATGATTCTATGCTATTATTAGGTTACTTTAGTTTGTGGGACTGTGTAAGAAAGGTGAATGAGACATTGTCAAACTTTTGTATGATTATTTCTTTACAATATTAAGTTTTAATTATTCCATTCCATTCAATTCAATTCAGTGAAAGTTATTACAAATCCCTTTTTTATTGCAAATAATATAATTTAGTGTGAGACAGAAAGCAAAACTTAAAAACAGCTGGTTGTTGTTTTTCTAAGGAGGAAATAGCACTACGTAAATCATTTTCCTTTGATATTGTCCTAATTTAGAGGTGGACGCAAAGCAAACTTTTGCTGATGCTGCAGCGGATGGACTGTCTATTGAGATGCATTGGCTGCAGTTCCAATCCGTGGTGTACACAGAGGTGCACCATAGAGCAGACATTGGCCACACCATGCTGAAAATGTCCTAAGGAATTTGGTTACCTGGGTCATAGGGATTGCTTCTTTCAATGAAATCCCTGACACCACTGTCGTCGACTCTGTCCACTCCCCTGGAACGCCTATCGTAACTGCACGGATCACCATGCAGTTTCGATCTGCATCCACCAGCTGTGACCGTAGGGTGCAAGAAAAACATTGGGTACTTGTATCCCGCTCTAATCAGGCCCAATGCTGCTTTGTGCAACTCTCTCAGTATTATGAAAGAGCTCAGCATGTTTTGGAGTCTTATTTTTCTCTAGATAGGAATGGATCTAATAATGAAGATATTCATATTAAAAGGCAGCAATACCTGAATGTACACTGGAATGCACCTGAATGTGTCTTGTTGTAAATCTTTGTGTCACAGTGACTGATAGTGGAGCTTGTGTATGGTGTCTGATAAATTGCTAGAACACCATGAGGTGACTTAATTGTGCCATGAAAGATTCCTATGGATGGGAGCGAGCATAGCGATGAAATGACTTGTACTACTTATTCCTGATGCATGACTAGTATTATGATATTGTTACTTGGTCTGCACTGCTATCCACGTCACACATCTGCTATTTATTAAGATCGGCCAATGGGGCTGGTTGTCTGTTGCTGCTTATCACATTGATAGAAAACCACCTACCATCATAAACAGTAATCTATAGCTGGGGCAGATAAAGGCAATACTCTGTGTCTTTGGCAATATTATACTGGAGCTGCAAAAATGAACTTCACCATACCAGTCACAGGGTATATGTGCATGCGTGATCTGGCTAGACCATGCGAACATGCACTTTAAAACTGTAGTCCGGGACTTTAGCTGTCAGTTCCACTAATTGGTAGAGACAGCTTTAGTAACAGTATGCTTTGCATGGGAAGTCTTTGCTAATGTGGGTGCCTTCAGTAGGGCAAAGTCCAATGTCTGAGATTTCTGCCCTTTTATAAATAGAGACCACTGAGTGCTACATATCTTTTACGCAGCTGTAGTTTTGGGGTTTGCCTCATCAAATAGAGATGTTTGTTATAATTTTGTGTTCTCTACTTAATAAGTTTTTTTGTAGGGTTGGGTTACTATTCACAATGTGCAGATAAGCTCTCTCATCTTACCCTCATCACTATTGTGACTAGTCGTCCCAGCCTGCGACCCATTCGCGGGAGCGTATGCACCATGCATTCCCGCAAATTCCGGCAAATTAAGTCACGTTTGCTGCGATTAGCCGCTGAGCTGTGGGGGACACATCTGTGCTGTATACATTTTGTGCATCCACCCTTAGGGCTCCATTCTTAACAAATAGCGGGAAACTAAACTTACTGCTGAAGAAACTCATTAGGCCATCTCTAGATGGCATTAGCAGCCATCCCAGCTTAACTGAATGATTGAATTGCTATGTGCATGCGTGGACGGTAGCTGCGGAATACTTGTTTGACAGTAACTCGCCACAGGCAGCTTTAAGTTGGCAACACAGGAGATGACAGAGAGAAAGATGAAGTGATACTAAATGAAATATACCACCAGCAACTCTTCTCATTGTTATATGAAGCTGATTGTGCAATGCCCCCTCTCCCAATAATGCTAAAGTGCTTTACCCTAACTGTCACTTAGTGCCATATGTATAAAGGAATTATATATATTCTAATGGTGCTGAAAATATATCTACAGTATGCAAATGTGCAGATGTCTGGTACTACAGATGTGTCCTCATACATCTTGCCTCAGTATGCTATGCAGCAGGAGGTGCCTGGTGTGAGTCAGCCGGCATCTCCCTGGCAGCTCTGCTAACGTTTGGCGTCTTTTTTTGCAGAAAATGCATCTTATTCACATCGCTATGTGACTAGGACGCACAAGCAGCTTATGCTGATTAAAATATGTGGCACGCCTATATTATGTGTGCTACCGCGGCTGTATCTTCATACGGAATATTAAGTTACAGTATTTCCAGTAAAACACTATAACATAGCATTTTGTTTGCAGATACAGCCACAGTCACACACAGAATATAGGCATGCAGTCAGTGGCGTAAATTTGTCCCAGTCGCCCAGAGGCAGGATAAGTGTTGGTGCCCCCTCCACCCTGCTACAATACATATATAAACTCTCACACACACACACACACACACATATTAAATATATTATACATACATATACAAACAACAGCATCATGGTCTGGCTCTCCCAGAATATTATACAATAACGCCGGGTGCCCGCATAAATCAGTCAATATGTTATGCAAATGTACGGCACTCCTGGTCACTGAACAAACGGCTTTACAATGGCATAAGTGCGGCAACGTTTCAGTGCCCTTTAATGGGGATCCGGTCTCTAGGTCAACCACTATTGGTCAGCAGTAGCTAGGACGACATGGTGGCAAGGTCGACAGGGTTTCTAGGTCTACATGTTCTAGGTCGACAGACCAAAAGGTCAACATGAGTTTTTTTTTTTTAAATTGTTGAACTATTCCATACTTAACGATCCACGTTGACTACGATTGGGAATAGTAACCTGTGCTGAGTGCAGCGGTGGCAGAGTGAAACACCTTGCCCAAAGCATGGTGAGCGAAGCGAGCCATGCAAGGGGACACGGTGCACTAATTGGGGTTCCCAGTCACTGTACGGAGAAAACGACACCAAAAAAACAGTAAAAACTCATGTTGACCTTTTGACCTGTCGACCTAGACCATGTCGACCTAGCATCCCTGTCGACCTAGTTACTGTTGACCATTAGTGGTCGACCTAAACATGGTCGACCTAGACACTGTCGACCCTATGAACCACACCCCTTTAATATGTGGAATTTTCGTTAGATCCTTAGGTCCTAAAGCCATTGGAGGGATGCCCTTGCAGTGGAATTATATATAAACAACTGCATTTGAAAATGTTATGGATTTTGAAGCGTTAACGCACTACTGTGAGTGAACACAGTGGGGATGAGAGTTCCCGTAGAGGGGCAGGGTCCAGAACCACAAGTGCAGAGAGAGTTTACTTTCACTTTCTGCTCTCACTGCACGCACGGCTGATCATAGGCATTATTTTATTAGGGGGTGCACCGCAGGACGGGCTTGTCTAGCATGCGTTTTGGGCCTGTGTAGCAATATTTTCTCCCTAGTTTCTAATAATAAAGTAGATACAATACATCCCAGAAAAATAAAATGAAACATAATGGTGCGACCATCGTCCGATACTAACTGTCCGCTGCGGCATAACCCCAAGTCCTATTTGCCGCTGCACCCTATTGCTGCTTACACCTCCCCAACCTATTCCTGACCCTGGGCCACACACACCCCTTGCACCCGCCAGCACCTACAGCTTGATTCAGAAGTGGGCAAAAGTACGGGAGATTTAGGGGGCTGAACATTTGAGTTTTAGTATAGCACAAAAAAATATTTAAATATACACATGTGCTATCGGAAACCCCACTACGCAGGATACCTGCACTTGTCACGCATGTCCCCATGCTCACCAACTACTGACAGTAGTGCCCCTTATTCACATTAGGCCATGCAGTATGAGCCAAAATTCATATTACACCACACTGTATGAGCCAGAATTTACAATATGCCACTTGGTATGAGCTCAAATTCACATTACGCCACGCGATATGAGCTAAAATTCACATTATGCCACATGGTATGAGCCGAAATTCACATTACGCCACACGGTATGAGCTAAAATGTACATTATGCCACACAGTATGAGCCAAAATTTACATTATGCCACACAGTATGAGCTAAAATTTACATTATGCCGCACACTATGAGCCAAAGTTTACATTACGCCACACAGTATGAGCCAAAATTCACATTACGCCTCGCGGTATGAGCCATACTTCACATTACGCCACACAGTATGAGCCAAAATTTACATTATGCCACACAGTATGAGCCGCAATTCACATTACGCCACACAGTATGAGCCAAACTTCACATTACGCCACACGGTATGAGCCAAACTTCACATTACTCCACATGGTATGAGCCAAACTTCACATTATGCCACATGGTATGAGCCAAACTTCACATTACGCCACATGGTATGAGCCAAACTTCACATTACGCCACATGTTATAAGCCACACTTTACATTACGCCACACGGTAGGAGCCAAAATCCACATTAAGCCTCACAGTATGAGCTGAAATTCACATTACGCCACATAGTATGAGCCAAATTCACATTACGCCACACAGTATGAGCCAAATTCACATTATGTCACACGGTATGAGCCGAAATCCACATTATGCCACACAGTATGAGCCAAAATCCACATTATGCCACACATACTGTATATACAGTTATATATGTGTGGCAGATAAGCTATGTGTTTGGGCAGATAAGCCTGTTATTGGTTTTTATCTTGTACGTGCAATAACTTTCATTTGCCACTTGGAATATTATGTTGATTAAATTATTGTTTTTATATATAAAAAACATTGTACACTGTTGTTTTGGAACTTGCAACAGTTTCTAAATACAGTTCCTTTATAGGAGAAAAATGTATATATGCACAACCATTTCTTCTACCATAACAGGTTTCACTATGTTTTTATTGTTCTTTGTTTGTTTTGCATATACTGTAACTTGAATTCCACCATGGTCATTTGACTGAAGACTTTACTATAAAGGAAGCAATAGTGAAAAACAGTTTGTATATTTATGCGTCACTGTTTTTCACTATTGTCATCCTGATGAAGCGGAATGTTTTCCCCGAAACGTTGATGTGATGAGAATTTAATACACTTCGTTTTGCTTCACTGCCAAATCTCAGAGTGCCGCCTCAATATATATATATATATATATGTATTTTATATATATATATATATATATATATATATATATATATATACTGCTCAAAAAAATAAAGGGAACACTTAAACAACACAATGTAACTCCAAGTCAATAACACTTCTGTGAAATCAAACTGTCCACTTAGGAAGCAACACTGATTGACAATCAATTTCACATGCTGTTGTGCAAATGGAATAGACAGCAGGTGGGAATTATAGGCAATTAGCAAGACACCCCCAATAAAGGAGTTGTTCTGCAGGTGGTGACCACAGACCACTTCTCAGCTCCTATGCTTTCTGGCTGATGTTTTGGTCACTTTTGAAAGCTGGCGGTGCTTTCACTCTAGTGGTAGCATGAGACGGAGTCTACAACCCTCACAAGTGCCTCAGGTAGTGCAGCTCATCCAGGATGGCACATCAATGCGAGCTGTGGCAAGAAGGTTTGCTGTGTCTGTCAGCGTAGTGTCCAGAGCATGGAGGCACTACCAGGAGACAGGCCAGTACATCAGGAGACGTGGAGGAGGCCGTAGGAGGGCAACAACCCAGCAGCAGGACCTCTACCTCCGCCTTTGTGCAAGGAGGAACAGGAGGAGCACTGCCAGAACCCTGCAAAATGACCTCCAGCAAGCCACAAATGTGCATGTGTCTACTCAAACGATCAGAAACAGACTCCATGAGGGTGGTATGAGGGCCCGACATCCACAGGTGGGGGTTGTGCTTACAGCCCAGCACTGTGCAGGACGTTTGGCATTTGCCAGAGAACACCAAGATTGGCAAATTCGCCACTGGCGCCCTGTGCTCTTTACAGATGAAAGCAGGTTCTCACTGAGCACATGTGACAGACGTGACAGAGTCTGGAGACGCCAATGAGAATGTTCTGCTGCCTGCAACATCCTCCAGCATGACCGGTTTGGCAGTGGGTCAGTAATGGTGTGGAGTGGCATTTCTTTGGGGGGCCGCACAGCCCTCCATGTGCCCACCAGAGGTAGCCTGACTGCCATTAGATGAGATCCTCAGACCCCTTGTGAGACCATATGCTGGTGCGGTTGGCCCTGAGTTCCTCCTAATGCAAGACAATGCTAGACCTCATGTGGCTGGAGTGTGTCAGCAGTTCCTGCAAGACGAAGGCATTGATGCTATGGACTGGACCGCCCGTTCCCCAGACCTGAATCCAGTTGAGCACATCTGGGACATCATGTGTCGCTCCATCCACCAACAGACTGTCCAGGAGTTGGCGGATGCTTTAGTCCAGGTCTGGGAGGAGATCCCTCAGGAAACCATCCGCCACCTCATCAGGAGCATGCCCAGGCATTGTAGGGAGGTCATACAGGCACGTGGAGGCCACACACACTACTGAGCCTCATTTTGACTTGTTTTAAGGACATTACATCAAAGTTGGATCAGCCTGTAGTGTGTTTTTCCACTTTAATTTTGATTGTGACTCCAAATCCAGACCTCCATGGGTTAATAAATTTGATATTTTTTTTTGATCCATTGATAATTTTTGTGTGATTTTGTTGTCAGCACATTCAACTATGTAAAGAACAAAGTATTTAATAAGAATATTTCATTCATTCAGATCTAGGATGTGTTATTTTAGTGTTCCCTTTATTTTTTTGAGCAGTGTATATATATATATATATATATATATATATATATATATATATGTGTGTGAATGCTTGAATTCAGAGGCTTATTGAGACGGGAGGGAGTGCATACATCCTACACATAGGATAAAAACAGCTCAGTACATGGGCATATTATCAGTCTTGTGCACATGCGCTTAGTCTTTGGAAACATGGCCCCTGTTGATTACGCCAGAATATGGCATAGGTTCCATATTTTCAAAGATGGGGTCGGAGATCTACGCATGTGGTGGCCAGGAGGTAAGTAAAACCATGGGTGCAGGGTGAGTGGTGTGGGCCTCGCTGGACCATTGGCGTATCTAGAATGGGTGCAGTCTGTGCAGGGTTCAGGGATGCACACACTGCATGCATGTTTAATTACTTACCTTTCTGGAGTCCCACGTCGGCTCTGCCTGCTGAAATTACTGGGAAAATGGCCACTACATATGCACAATAGAGATTAGTCACCAGAACATGGTGGGTGCCATCAGGGCCGGTTTTTGGGCGCCGTGCGCCCCGGGCGACAATAGGGGGCGTGGCTTCGTACAGGGGGCATGGTCATTTACGCCCCCTGTACAGACTGAAATGATGTGTGGTGTGCGATGACGTCATCGCGCACTGCACAGCAAAGGTCCTCTCCATGAAGGGAAACTAGACGCGTAGCGTCTAGTTCCCTTCGTGGAGAGGACCTTTGCTGTGCGGTGCGCGATGACGTCATCACGCACTGCACAGTAAAGGACCTCTCCACGAAGGGAAACTAGACGCGTACGCATCTAGTTTCCCTTCACAGCGCCAGCGGGGGGCAGGCGGCCAGCGGGGGGCACAGCAGCAGCGGATCTTGCCCTGGTGCGGCGCCCTCCGGATGGCTCCCTGCGCCCTCCGGAAGGCGGCACCCTGGGCAAAAGTCCTGCTTGCCCATGGCAAGATCCGCTACTGGGTGCCATGTTACCGGAGACCTGCACATGTACAGTAGACTCAGGCACAATGAGAGAGAAGGGAGCCCACATGGAGTCTACACACAAGCCCCCTTCGCTGTTAAATCGCCATTGCCCTGGACCCAGGGCCCCCTGCACTTAACAGCCTGCACCCAGTATAGATATGCCTATGCTTGTAATGATGCTTACCCCAACACACCACCTCTTCTACCAATGCAGGAGTACAGGTGCAAATTAAATAATTAAATAACCAATTCGTGTGTGGAAGTGGGACAGGATGAGGGAGATGTGTGTACTATCTGACAGTGAGGATGTTGATGATGATGTTGTTTATGTAAGTCACCCACCGGTGGCTGCAGTTGTTGACCTTAATAAAAAGAAAGCCATTGCAATGCTTGGGCATAAGACCAAAAAAAGCCACCTCTTGGGTGTGGGATTATTTTTACTCCAATCCTGACAATGTTTATGAAAGCATCTGCTCCATTTGTGAGGCCAAATTTAGTAGAGGTAGGAACGTTTAGTAGAGGTAGGAACGTTAGCCATCTAGGCACCTCCTCCATGTTACATCATTTGCGGCGAAGACATGAAATTTATTGTACAAGATTATAATGTAATTAACACCTCATCGTCAACATCCTCAGAGTAATTCTTAACAGAGGAGGTCCTTCTAAAAAATAATTTCTAGGGTCCCAAACAAACCAATCATTTCAGCCACAACTTAAGTGACCGTCCCTGTCGTTGAAATGATTGGTTTGTTAAACTGTGCATGTCCTGTTTAATATATACAACATAAGAATGGGTGGGAGGGTCCAAGGACCATTCCATCTTGCACCTTATTTCTTTGCGTTATGTACTCTTCAGAGTTTTTTTGGGCATAGTTTATAAAACTGCCATCCTGTCTACCATTGCAGTGCTACTCCTAGATGTGCCAGGTGTTTGTGCCACCCACTTCTGTCACTTAGCTTAGTCATCCAGCTACCTCGGTGCAACCTTGTGGCCTAAACTGGATAAAAACAATATTGTGAGCTGTGAGATGTTCAAAATAGACTGGAAATGAGTGGACATGAACGTTATTGAGGTTAATAATACTGTAGGAACAAAAACACCACCAAATTCTGTGATTTTATCTGTTTTTATGAATAAAAAAAAAATAGAACCAAAACACACAGGGTGGTTTTGTCAAAACCAATCCCAAACCAAAACATAAAGAAAGAAAAAACAAAACCCGAAAAATGGTCGGCCGCACATCTCTAGTCATTTAAGACAACGCTATGAATAAAATGCAGTGTATTAAATTATGAGACAACAGTATGTATTTTGTACAAAGTTCTAGGCCAGTGTTGCATTTCCACCAATATGATCCTGGAAATTAAATTAAATTTAATATTTTTGCAAATAATTGATTGTTGAAAGCACAGTTATATCCAAGCAACTCACCCATCATCATATGATATGATTGATGTTGACAGATTCATAGGAAAATGTTACTGATTACAGTGATAGATAAATAATGAGATGTTCAGAGAAAATTGTCATCTTTCATGAATGTATTGTCTGTTGAAAGTGGCCTGTCATCCGCAACCCCCCTGCCCAAACAGGCTAATTACATTGGTAGGGGTCTTATTTCGTTTTATTGTGCGCTGAAGCTATGTCCTCATTCTGTTTTGCTTAAACAAAAACTCTGACACAGTACTTGAAGGGGTGCCAATAAGAGAAAAATCAATTAAATAATTAAAAAGATTGGCATTTCACTCAGTACAAAGTGCTAAATATTTTTTTTTAATGTACTTTTGAATAGTGAAAATTAGAGATGAGCGGGTTCGGTTTCTCTGAATCCGAACCCGCCAGAACTTCATGTTTTTTTTCACGGGTCCGAGCGACTCGGATCTTCCCGCCTTGCTCGGTTAACCCGAGCGCGCCCGAACGTCATCATGACGCTGTCGGATTCTCGCGAGGCTCGGATTCTATCGCGAGACTCGGATTCTATATAAGGAGCCGCGCGTCGCCGCCATTTTCACACGTGCATTGAGATTGATAGGGAGAGGACGTGGCTGGCGTCCTCTCCATTTAGATTATAAGAGACTGAGAGAGATTTACTGGAGCTGACTAGGAGGAGTACTGTTACTGTAGAAGTGTAGAGACTGAGTGGAGAGAGTTTACTAGTGAGGACAGTGCAGTTTACTTTATAATCCGTTCTCTGCCTGAAAAAAGCGATACACAGCACACAGTGACTCAGTCACATACCATATCTGTGTGCACTGCTCAGGCTCAGGCCAGTGTGCTGCATCATCTATTATCTATATATAATATTATATATATCTGTCTGACTGCTCAGCTCACACAGCTTATAATTGTGGGGGAGACTGGGGAGCACTACTGCAGTGCCAGTTATAGGTTATAGCAGGAGCCAGGAGTACATAATATATTATATAGTGAGTGACCACCAGACACACAGTGCAGTTTATTTAATATATCCGTTCTCTGCCTGAAAAAAGCGATACACACAGTGACTCAGTCAGTCACATACCATATCTGTGTGCACTGCTCAGGCTCAGGCCAGTGTGCTGCATCATCTATTATCTATATATAATATTATATATATCTGTCTGACTGCTCAGCTCACACAGCTTATAATTGTGGGGGAGACTGGGGAGCACTACTGCAGTGCCAGTTATAGGTTATAGCAGGAGCCAGGAGTACATAATATATTATATAATGAGTGACCACCAGACACACAGTGCAGTTTATTTAATATATCCGTTCTCTGCCTGAAAAAAGCGATACACACAGTGACTCAGTCAGTCACATACCATATCTGTGTGCACTGCTCAGGCTCAGGCCAGTGTGCTGCATCATCTATTATCTATATATAATATTATATATATCTGTCTGACTGCTCAGCTCACACAGCTTATAATTGTGGGGGAGACTGGGGAGCACTACTGCAGTGCCAGTTATAGGTTATAGCAGGAGCCAGGAGTACATAATATATTATATAGTGAGTGACCACCAGACACACAGTGCAGTTTATTTAATATATCCGTTCTCTGCCTGAAAAAAGCGATACACACAGTGACTCAGTCAGTCACATACCATATCTGTGTGCACTGCTCAGGCTCAGGCCAGTGTGCTGCATCATCTATTATCTATATATAATATTATATATATCTGTCTGACTGCTCAGCTCACACAGCTTATAATTGTGGGGGAGACTGGGGAGCACTACTGCAGTGCCAGTTATAGGTTATAGCAGGAGCCAGGAGTACATAATATATTATATAGTGAGTGACCACCAGACACACAGTGCAGTTTATTTAATATATCCGTTCTCTGCCTGAAAAAAGCGATACACACAGTGACTCAGTCAGTCACATACCATATCTGTGTGCACTGCTCAGGCTCAGGCCAGTGTGCTGCATCATCTATTATCTATATATAATATTATATATATCTGTCTGACTGCTCAGCTCACACAGCTTATAATTGTGGGGGAGACTGGGGAGCACTACTGCAGTGCCAGTTATAGGTTATAGCAGGAGCCAGGAGTACATAATATATTATATAGTGAGTGACCACCAGACACACAGTGCAGTTTATTTAATATATCCATTCTCTGCCTGAAAAAAGCGATACACACAGTGACTCAGTCAGTCACATACCATATCTGTGTGCACTGCTCAGGCTCAGGCCAGTGTGCTGCATCATCTATATATATTATATATCTGTCTGACTGCTCAGCTCACACAGCTTATAATTGTGGGGGAGACTGGGGAGCACTACTGCAGTGCCAGTTATAGGTTATAGCAGGAGCCAGGAGTACATATTATATTAAAATTAAACAGTGCACACTTTTGCTGCAGGAGTGCCACTGCCAGTGTGACTGACCAGTGACCTGACCACACTGACCACCAGTATAGTTAGTAGTATACTTATATTGTGATTGCCTGAAAAAGTTAAACACTCGTCGTGTGACTTCACTTGTGTGTTTTTTTTTTTTTTATTCTATAAAAATAAAACTCATTCTGCTGACAGACAGTGTCCAGCAGGTCCGTCATTATATAATATATAATATATACCTGTCCGGCTGCACTAGTGATATATATATATTTTTTATATCATTTATCATCCAGTCGCAGCAGACACAGTACGGTAGTTCACGGCTGTGGCTACCTCTGTGTCTCTGCACTCGGCAGGCAGTCCGTCCATAATTGTAATACCACCTAACCGTGGATTTTTTTCATTCTTCTTTATACATACATAGTTACATAGACATCTTCTCTTTATCAACCAGTCTATATTAGCTGCAGACACAGTACAGTACGGTAGTTCACGGCTGTGGCTACCTCTGTGTCTGCACTCGGCAGGCAGTCCGTCCATAATTGTATACCACCTAACCGTGGTTTTTTTTCATTCTTCTTTATACATACATAGTTACATAGACATCTTCTCTTTATCAACCAGTCTATATTAGCTGCAGACACAGTACAGTACGGTAGTTCACGGCTGTGGCTACCTCTGTGTCTGCACTCGGCAGGCAGTCCGTCCATAATTGTATACCACCTAACCGTGGATTTTTTTTCATTCTTCTTTATACATACATAGTTACATAGACATCTTCTCTTTATCAACCAGTCTATATTAGCTGCAGACACAGTACAGTACGGTAGTTCACGGCTGTGGCTACCTCTGTGTCTGCACTCGGCAGGCAGTCCGTCCATAATTGTATACCACCTAACCGTGGATTTTTTTCAGTCTTCTTTATACATACATAGTTACATAGACATCTTCTCTTTATCAACCAGTCTATATTAGCTGCAGACACAGTACAGTACGGTAGTTCACGGCTGTGGCTACCTCTGTGTCTGCAGTCGGCAGGCAGTCCATAATTGTATACTAGTATCCATCTCCATTGTTTACCTGAGGTGCCTTTTAGTTGTGCCTATTAAAATATGGAGAACAAAAATGTTGAGGTTCCAAAATTAGGGAAAGATCAAGATCCACTTCCACCTCGTGCTGAAGCTGCTGCCACTAGTCATGGCCGAGACGATGAAATGCCAGCAACGTCGTCTGCCAAGGCCGATGCCCAATGTCATAGTACAGAGCATGTCAAATCCAAAACACCAAATATCAGAAAAAAAAGGACTCCAAAACCTAAAATAAAATTGTCGGAGGAGAAGCGTAAACTTGCCAATATGCCATTTACCACACGGAGTGGCAAGGAACGGCTGAGGCCCTGGCCTATGTTCATGGCTAATGGTTCAGCTTCACATGAGGATGGAAGCACTCAGCCTCTCGCTAGAAAAATGAAAAGACTCAAGCTGGCAAAAGCAGCACAGCAAAGAACTGTGCATTCTTCGAAATCCCAAATCCACAAGGAGAGTCCAATTGTGTCGGTTGCGATGCCTGACCTTCCCAACACTGGACGTGAAGAGCATGCGCCTTCCACCATTTGCACGCCCCCTGCAAGTGCTGGAAGGAGCACCCGCAGTCCAGTTCCTGATAGTCAGATTGAAGATGTCAGTGTTGAAGTACACCAGGATGAGGAGGATATGGGTGTTGCTGGCGCTGGGGAGGAAATTGACCAGGAGGATTCTGATGGTGAGGTGGTTTGTTTAAGTCAGGCACCCGGGGAGACACCTGTTGTCCGTGGGAGGAATATGGCCGTTGACATGCCAGGTGAAAATACCAAAAAAATCAGCTCTTCGGTGTGGAGGTATTTCACCAGAAATGCGGACAACAGGTGTCAAGCCATGTGTTCCCTTTGTCAAGCTGTAATAAGTAGGGGTAAGGACGTTAACCACCTCGGAACATCCTCCCTTATACGTCACCTGCAGCGCATTCATAATAAGTCAGTGACAAGTTCAAAAACTTTGGGTGACAGCGGAAGCAGTCCACTGACCAGTAAATCCCTTCCTCTTGTAACCAAGCTCACGCAAACCACCCCACCAACTCCCTCAGTGTCAATTTCCTCCTTCCCCAGGAATGCCAATAGTCCTGCAGGCCATGTCACTGGCAATTCTGACGAGTCCTCTCCTGCCTGGGATTCCTCCGATGCATCCTTGCGTGTAACGCCTACTGCTGCTGGCGCTGCTGTTGTTGCCGCTGGGAGTCGATGGTCATCCCAGAGGGGAAGTCGTAAGCCCACTTGTACTACTTCCAGTAAGCAATTGACTTTTCAACAGTCCTTTGCGAGGAAGATGAAATATCACAGCAGTCATCCTACTGCAAAGCGGATAACTGAGGCCTTGACAACTATGTTGGTGTTAGACGTGCGTCCGGTATCCGCCGTTAGTTCACAGGGAACTAGACAATTTATTGAGGCAGTGTGCCCCCGTTACCAAATACCATCTAGGTTCCACTTCTCTAGGCAGGCGATACCGAGAATGTACACGGACGTCAGAAAAAGACTCACCAGTGTCCTAAAAAATGCAGTTGTACCCAATGTCCACTTAACCACGGACATGTGGACAAGTGGAGCAGGGCAGGGTCAGGACTATATGACTGTGACAGCCCACTGGGTAGATGTATGGACTCCCGCCGCAAGAACAGCAGCGGCGGCACCTGTAGCAGCATCTCGCAAACGCCAACTCTTTCCTAGGCAGGCTACGCTTTGTATCACCGCTTTCCAGAATACGCACACAGCTGAAAACCTCTTACGGCAACTGAGGAAGATCATCGCGGAATGGCTTACCCCAATTGGACTCTCCTGTGGATTTGTGGCATCGGACAACGCCAGCAATATTGTGTGTGCATTAAATATGGGCAAATTCCAGCACGTCCCATGTTTTGCACATACCTTGAATTTGGTGGTGCAGAATTTTTAAAAAAACGACAGGGGCGTGCAAGAGATGCTGTCGGTGGCCAGAAAAATTGCGGGACACTTTCGGCGTACAGGCACCACGTACAGAAGACTGGAGCACCACCAAAAACTACTGAACCTGCCCTGCCATCATCTGAAGCAAGAAGTGGTAACGAGGTGGAATTCAACCCTCTATATGCTTCAGAGGTTGGAGGAGCAGCAAAAGGCCATTCAAGCCTATACAATTGAGCACGATATAGGAGGTGGAATGCACCTGTCTCAAGTGCAGTGGAGAATGATTTCAACGTTGTGCAAGGTTCTGATGCCCTTTGAACTTGCCACACGTGAAGTCAGTTCAGACACTGCCAGCCTGAGTCAGGTCATTCCCCTCATCAGGCTTTTGCAGAAGAAGCTGGAGGCATTGAAGAAGGAGCTAAAAGGGAGCGATTCCGCTAGGCATGTGGGACTTGTGGATGGAGCCCTTAATTCGCTTAACAAGGATTCACGGGTGGTCAATCTGTTGAAATCAGAGCACTACATTTTGGCCACCGTGCTCGATCCTAGATTTAAAGCCTACCTTGGATCTCTCTTTCCGGCAGACACAAGTCTGCTGGGGTTGAAAGACCTGCTGGTGACAAAATTGTCAAGTCAAGCGGAACGCGACCTGTCAACATCTCCTCCTTCACATTCTCCCGCAACTGGGGGTGCGAGGAAAAGGCTCAGAATTCCGAGCCCACCCGCTGGCGGTGATGCAGGGCAGTCTGGAGCGACTGCTGATGCTGACATCTGGTCCGGACTGAAGGACCTGACAACGATTACGGACATGTCGTCTACTGTCACTGCATATGATTCTCTCAACATTGATAGAATGGTGGAGGATTATATGAGTGACCGCATCCAAGTAGGCACGTCACACAGTCCGTACTTATACTGGCAGGAAAAAGAGGCAATTTGGAGGCCCTTGCACAAACTGGCTTTATTCTACCTAAGTTGCCCTCCCACAAGTGTGTACTCCGAAAGAGTGTTTAGTGCCGCCGCTCACCTTGTCAGCAATCGGCGTACGAGGTTACATCCAGAAAATGTGGAGAAGATGATGTTCATTAAAATGAATTATAATCAATTCCTCCGCGGAGACATTGACCAGCAGCAATTGCCTCCACAAAGTACACAGGGAGCTGAGATGGTGGATTCCAGTGGGGACGAATTGATAATCTGTGAGGAGGGGGATGTACACGGTGATATATCGGAGGGTGAAGATGAGGTGGACATCTTGCCTCTGTAGAGCCAGTTTGTGCAAGGAGAGATTAATTGCTTCTTTTTTGGGGGGGGTCCAAACCAACCCGTCATATCAGTCACAGTCGTGTGGCAGACCCTGTCACTGAAATGATGGGTTGGTTAAAGTGTGCATGTCCTGTTTTGTTTATACAACATAAGGGTGGGTGGGAGGGCCCAAGGACAATTCCATCTTGCACCTCTTTTTTCTTTTCTTTTTCTTTGCATCATGTGCTGATTGGGGAGGGTTTTTTGGAAGGGACATCCTGCGTGACACTGCAGTGCCACTCCTAGATGGGCCCGGTGTTTGTGTCGGCCACTAGGGTCGCTAAACTTACTCACACAGTCAGCTACCTCATTGCGCCTCTTTTTTTCTTTGCGTCATGTGCTGTTTGGGGAGGGTTTTTTGGAAGGGCCATCCTGCGTGACACTGCAGTGCCACTCCTAGATGGGCCCGGTGTTTGTGTCGGCCACTAGGGTCGCTAATCTTACTCACACAGCTACCTCATTGCGCCTCTTTTTTTCTTTGCGTCATGTGCTGTTTGGGGAGGGTTTTTTGGAAGGGCCATCCTGCGTGACACTGCAGTGCCACTCCTAGATGGGCCCGGTGTTTGTGTCGGCCACTAGGGTCGCTAATCTTACTCACACAGCTACCTCATTGCGCCTCTTTTTTTCTTTGCGTCATGTGCTGTTTGGGGAGGGTTTTTTGGAAGGGACATCCTGCGTGACACTGCAGTGCCACTCCTAGATGGGCCCGGTGTTTGTGTCGGCCACTAGGGTCGCTTATCTTACTCACACAGCGACCTCGGTGCAAATTTTAGGACTAAAAATAATATTGTGAGGTGTGAGGTATTCAGAATAGACTGAAAATGAGTGTAAATTATGGTTTTTGAGGTTAATAATACTTTGGGATCAAAATGACCCCCAAATTCTATGATTTAAGCTGTTTTTTAGTGTTTTTTGAAAAAAACACCCGAATCCAAAACACACCCGAATCCGACAAAAAAAATTCGGTGAGGTTTTGCCAAAACGCGTTCGAACCCAAAACACGGCCGCGGAACCGAACCCAAAACCAAAACACAAAACCCGAAAAATTTCAGGCGCTCATCTCTAAAAAATATTCATGCTGACAGGCTTTCATTGCATTTAGCTGAAATAACTCCATGGAGATCTTGGAAATAAAAAGTTTTTCATAGCTTCAACACAAGTTTAATGTTATTTTGAATATTCTTTTGAAAAGAGTGTATGCTTGAATATAGGCATTAGCATGCCAGGCATAAGTTTCCATCAGTAAGACAAGAGAAGAGGAACCTACAGTTTTGGACTTTGTATAAAGTAATACTTGCAGCCAATAGAACACTGCTCAGTGAACTTCACAAAAGTTATACTTACTGGAATATATTGTTCTTTATTAAGACTGTATAACCGTTGCATGCAAGTACAGATTGAGCCTCCCATATCCAAAGTGCTGGGTACCAGAAGTACTTTGGAAATCAGATTTTTTTTCATATTTTGGAATATTTGCAAACCATAATGAGAGATCTTGGGGATGGGACCTAAGTCTAAGCACAGAATGCATTTATGTTTCTTATACAGCTTACACTCATAGCCTGAAGGTAAACTTATACAATATGTTTTATTAATTTTGTGCAGGAAACAAAAGTTTGTGTACATACACTAAATTTATTTAATATATACGTTATACACACAGCCTGAAGATAATTTTATACAATATTTTCTCATTTTGCGCTTTGAAAACAGTTTGTGTACATTGGGGGTCATTCCGAGTTGATCGCTAGCTGCCGTTGTTCGCTGCGCAGTGATAAGTGGAAAAAATGGCTTATCTGCGTATGCGTAGGCACCGCAATGTGCATGCGCGTTATACGGGTACAAAGTCCATTGTGGTTTTGCACTGGTTCTAGCGACGATTCCAATCGCACAGACGTCCGCAAGGTGATTGACAGAAAGAGGGCGTTTCTGGGTGTCAACTGACCGTTTCCAGGGGGTGTTTGGAAAAACGCAGGCGTGACGGAGAAAACGCAGGCGTGGCTGGGCGAACGCTGGGTGGGTGTGTGACGTCAGAAGCCGACCCTCCAACGTTAGAATCAACGCACACGAAGAGTAAGTTCAGGGCTGGTCTTGTTTTGCACAAAATGTTTTTGTAGGCGCTCTGCTGCACAAGCGTTCGCACTTCTGCAAAGCGAAAATACCCTCCCCAGTGGGCGGCGACAGTGCGTTTGCACGGCTGCTAAAAACTGCTAGCGAGCGATCAACTCGGAATATCCCCCATTGTACCTTCACAACGTAAAGGTGTCACTATCTCAGTCACACTTAAAGAAAATCTGTATTTCAGAATATTCTGTATTTTTAAATTTTGGATATGGAAGACTTTATCTGTATTGTGAATTTTTAGCCTGGACTACTAACAGTTGGCCAAAATCAGGTACATGAAATTATATTGATAGTTTTTATTTCATTTAATTTTTTTTATGTTTTGGCTTAAGATTTTTACAGATATTTTACTTACTGGGTTTATTTTTGTACCCCTCCAAAAAACAAAATTATAAATAGGCCCCTAATCACTTAATAGAGGACTCAACCCACATTTAAGTTTTTAATTTATTACCTACTCCCAAGTCAATGTATTACTGGGAACCAGAAGAATTTTGTATCTCAGGCAGTGACACATGGGTTCTGAGTGATTGGTTACCTGCAGCAACATGTGTGGGTGTCCTGCTGTATTATGCATTGGAGACAGGCAAATACTATCGTTAAAATTCATATGCGACACAGTTTCTTTAACGTTATCCATTCTCTGTTGGAACTCCATAGTTATCCATTTCTCTATGTAAAAATTACTATTAGATCATATATACAGTGGGGCAAAAAAGTATTTGGACAGTCACCGATTGTGCAAGTTGACCCACTTAAAAAGATGAGAGAGGTCTGTAATTTCCATTATAGGTACACTTCAACTATGAGAGCTAGAATCTGGAAAAAAAAAATAGGAAATCACATTGTGTGATTTTTAAACAATTTATTTGTATATTCTTGCGGAAAATAAATATTTGGACAATCAAAAAGTTTAACTCAATACTTTGTAATATAACCTTGGTTAGCAATTACAGAGGTCAAACATTTCCTGTAGTTCTTGACCAGGTTTGCACACACTGTAGCAGGTATTTTGACCCACTCTTCCATGCAGATCTTCTCTAGATCTGTCATGTTTTGGGGCTGTCGCCAGGCAACACAGACTTTCACCTCCCTCCACAGGTTTTCTATTGGGTTGAGGTCTGGAGACTGGCTAGGCCACTCCAGGACCTTGAAATGCTTCTAACGGAGCTACTCCTTAGTTGCCCGGGCGGTGTGTTTGGGGTCATTATCATGCTGGAAGACCCAGCCACGTTCCATCTTCAATGCTCTTACTGAGGGAAGGAGGTTTTTGCCCAAAAGCTCACGATACATGGCCCCATTCATCCTCTCCTTAATACGGATCAGTCGTCCTGTCCCCTTTGCAGAAAAGCAACCCTAAAGCATGATGTTTCCACCCCCATGCTTCACAGTGGGTATGGTGTTCTTGGGATGCCATTCTTTATTCTTCTCCCTCCAAACACGGCGAGTGGAGTTTATACCAAAAAGTTCGATTTTGCTCTCATCTGACCACATTACATTCTCCCAATCCTCCTCTGGATCATCCCGATGGTCACTGGCAAACTTTAGACGGGCCTGGACATGTGCTGGCTTAAGCAGGGGGACCTTTCGGGCGCTGCAGGATTTCAATCCATGACAACGTAGTGTGTTACCACTGGTAACCTTTGTGACTGTGGTCCCAGCTCTCTTGAGGTCATTGACCAGGTCCCCCTGTGTAGTTCTGGGCTGATTCTTCACCGTTCTCAAGATCATTGATACCCCACGAGGTGAAATCTTGCATGGAGCCGTAGGTCGAGGGAGATTGTCAGTGATCTTGTATTTCTTCCATTTTTTAATAATTGCGCAAACAGTTGATCTCTTCTCACCAAGCTGCTTACCTATTGTCGAGTAGCTCATCCCAGCCTTGTGCAGCTCTACAATTTTGTCCCTGGTGTCCTTAGATAGCTCTCTGGTCTTGGCCATGGTGGAGAGGTAGCAGCCTGACTGTTTGAGGGTGTGGACAGGTGTCTTTTATACAGATAAGATAACCAGTTCAAACAGGTGCTATTAATACAGGTAACGAGTGGAGAATAGAAGATCTTCTTAAAGAAGAAGTAACAGGTCTGCGAGGGCCAGAAATCTTGCTGCTTGGTAGGTGTCCAAATATTTATTTTCCACAAAAATATGCAAGTAAATTGTTTAAAAATCATACAATGGGATTTCCTGTTTCTTTTTTTTTCCAGATTCTGTCTCTCACAGTTGAAGTGTACCTATGATGGAAATTACAGACCTCTCTCATCTTTTTAAGTGGGTCAACTTGCACAATCGATGGCTGTCCAAATACTTTTTTGCACCACTGTATAATGCAGTGTTCAGGTTAAAAATAGTAGGATAGCCAAATTTTTTTTACAAAAGATTATATCAAATACCATAATAAACCAAGACCTACATTTACAGTAGGAAATCTAAATAAGTAAAGCTATTTTTTGCTCTTAGTAGTAACCAGGGGCAGTACTCCCAGAGGCAATGGAAACGCCTGCCTCCGGACTCCAACCACTAAACAGAGCTCAGCGGCGCACCCACTGCAGAGTTAATTGTCCCAGGAGCCCTGCTAACACCTGCAATAGGGGACAGGATGGCTCCTGTCTGGTACCACTCAGCCTGCACTGCAGCAAGCGACGGTGCACCTGCCACTGCTGCTAGACTGTTAGATGGGACCTACTGGGGAATACATACTGTAAAACTGCAACTGTTTGCGATCACATGCTGGGGGCCTCCCAGCACAGGGCAAGGCCGCCCAGCATGCAAATGCCTGCCAGCGAATTCAATTGTGATCGCATCCCTGAATTAGGGATGCCCCCTGCTCTCACAGCCTTGCTGCAAAGTCAGGCACATGTTTTCCGTTACAGTGGCCGCAATCTTTCTTCCCTCGCTAGATGACTTATAAACATTGCTGTTTATAAAGGGTTCATAAAGGATGTGTCTGACCTGAATGGAGATATACTTTGCTTCTCTCATTTACGAGAACAATTCCACCTGCCTCATTCACATTTCTTTATATATCTATAGATGCGTCACTATATACAATCTTTGAAGTTTTGATTGTCTTCTACTTAGGACACTGATGTCTTGAGAGATATCTTAATATTTAACCAAGCTCATACATTTAAAATCCACTATTTATATTCTGAGACAAAATTATGGGGCAGATGTTTTAAGCCAGGAGAAGTGATAAAGCTGTGATAATGCAGTGATAAGTGCAAGGTGATAACGCACCAGCCAATCAGCTCCAATATGTAAATTGACTGTTAGGAGCTGATTGGCTGGTGCGTTATCACCTTGCACTTTCTGTATCACTACTTTATCCCTTCTCCAGGCTTAATTCATCTACCCCATTATATCTGGCACTCTACATTTAAGGCTTGTCCCATGGAGATAGTGGAGCTGCCAGAATTTGATTCCATTCTAGCCCAAACAGCTAAAATTTTACCTGCACTCAAGTCGGCTCGCAATTTGATGGTGTTGAATAGAATATGTGTTTCTGCAGCCCATAGAAAACACTTTGTGGAGTCAAAATAAAGTGTCATTTTCCTTGTCTCATAATTTCTGGCAGTGGTGAAAAATCAATACATTTTGGGATAAGCTTCATAGTCATTTGAATGTTGCTCTGAACCTTAAACTTCCAAAATATTTTCTGATTTTGCTGATTTTCCTTATGGAATACTACTTTCTCAGTAGAAAGATATATACCGTTCGTAGTTGTGGTTGTAACTGAAGCGTAACAGGTTAGTTTACTTTAAACTGGATCTGCAGATCTTCCCCAACATTTAGGAGAATGGAAAACTGCTCTTTTAGAAATTTTGTATCATGAAAAACATATGGCTATCTTCAACATTGAGAATGGAGTTTCAGCTTTCACAAAAAATGGGGAAAGTGTCTGAAAAACCTACCAAATCACACTCGGACACATACTGTATTTGGAAGGTATTCGAGTCCACTAATTGTTATTTACTGAGGCAGATCTCATAAGACATCTTTTATATGACTGTTTGGGTGTTTCTCATTTGTTAGCTGAGTGCACTTGCAGGAGTGCCACGGGTTAGAGATCTAAGACCAGATCAAATTATTTATGGCCAATGTGATAGACAATACCAGTGCTTGTTTTGCCAGTCATAAATATTTGACAGACAGAAGCACAATCCTGTCCACCTCCACATAAGTGACTCTATGGATAACAGGTAAGCACAATTTAATTTTTTTTTTCTGAATTATTCAATAGAAATATTTTGGCCTATGGGTGCCATGAAAAATATGGTGATACGCAAAGGAGTCATGATGCATTAGGGTATATGGGGTCTATTCATGAAGCAGTGAAAAGAGTGGAGGAGTGAGCCAGTGGAGAATTTCATTAATATAATTTACCATATGTGTAAACATTTTACTCCCCATTGCTGAACTTTCACACATGACTATATTTATTGTATACCTGTGAATTATGACCTTCATTGTACATACACCACCCCAAGGTTCACGGCAACCAGACCACCATAACACATATCCTCTCCTCACCTTCTCATTTCCCGCCAAGTTCAGGTTAGCATGCGTTAACCCCTGGTATACGGAGTCTGGAAAAGGCAGTTTAATTGTATACCTTTTCCACACTCAACGTGATCAATTAGCTGTGAGGCAAACCCTGCGGCTGATTGAAAACACCTAATAGTGTTTTATTATATGGGTAAGCAGCACCAGGAAATAAAGTTTTGCAAGCCTTCCGCCATTTCCTTCCAACATATTTCCTGTTTCCATGTATGATTGACATGCACATAAGCAGTGGCGTCACAAGGTGCGCGCGGGGGTTGCGGCCCACACCCGGGTGTCATCCGCCGAGGGGTGACACCAAAGTGCTCAGTGACAGGAGCCGGGTGCGGCACTGTAACATTACATGCAGCAACCCGGCTCCTGTCACCATGTAGGAGCTGGCACTGCAGACACGTCAGTCTCCGGGGGCAGGCCGCAACTCCCGGACCCCCGGAGTGACGAAATTGCGGGTCAGGGCACTTAGCCACGCCCCCTCCCATGAAGCCACGCCCCTGCAGGTTGTCCTACGAAGCCACGCCCTCCTGTGAAGCCACGCTCTCCTGTCACGCCGGGTACAAAAGAGGTGTGTGACGCCTCTGCACATAAGTGTGATAAAAATCATTTTATTGTACATAGTGTATAAACTAATGACTTTATAATTAAATGTATAAAGTGATTTATAGAGCATAATAACCCAGAAATATAATTATTGTCTGGTGTACAGTATGTACAATCTTTCCCTTGCTGTGATCGGCATAAGCTGGTTTTATGATATTCTGGCCTGTGATATTTTGCTATATAAAGTATTTGCCACAGAATTTGGGCTAATGGGGTGTTGTGGATCAGCTGCTGACATTCTTTTAGTGTGTGTAGGTTACTATTGTTGTCATAGTATATTTTAAAGCCTTAGATCAGCTGTCCACATATAACAGATTACTAGGAGACTGCTGCTACATGTAACAAATATGTCTCCTACCTAATCATGGAAATGTTATCCAAGAGCTGTGTGGGCGTTTCTGAATGGGAATTAACATTTTAATTTCTCACTTTAGATTTGTAATAAAAAATGTAAAAAAATTTTTTTACTCAGGCTAGCTTAGTATACTACTTTCAAGTTCTATGCATCACAGTTTATTTCTTTTTATCTTTCTCTTTATCTTATTTTTATAATTAAACCTGTGGAAAGTGTTTTTTAGACACTGATTGCTCTAATCGAACAGTTGTAGTGGTCAAATGTGCAAAATACAGCGGTATGTAAAATCTAACTCTTGAATCTATCCACCATCTTGTAAAGTATCTGCCAAGTACCTTTTGGTAACACGTTGGAGGGGGAAGGGGGGTAGGGGAGCAATCTGTGAATAAACTAGGGTAGCTGAGTTACATGTAATATGAAAATGTTATACTATATCCACAATTTCAGTCAAATATAGAAAGTCACTGTTAACAGAGAGAGGTCTGTCGTGCGGAGGTGCACCACAGAGGCATACCTCCCAACTTCTTCGGCAGCTGAGTAGGGACAATAACGAGTTGCAGCCGAAATTGGGAGCGAGGCCTCATGGTAAGGGGATGTGGCTTTGTGCTAAGGGGTGTGGCCTCATGGCAAGCACCGCAATTGCATGCCCCGTTTTTGTCACTGTGGCGGCATGGACAGCTCTCAGTTAGCTGCTGGCCATGCACCCTGTCCCTCTCTGTCAGGGAATAGATGCTGTGCGCATGCGTACAGCATCTATTCACTGCTGCTTTGCTCACAGCAGCAAGTGACAGGGGGGATTTTCAAACTGCTCCCCCCCAACCACACCGTGGGACACTGCGACCCACGGGTGGGACTGTCCCGCCAAAATCAGGACCATTGGGACGTATGTAATTGTATATCAAGTAGCAGGGGGAAAAAGGAAGAGAAAGAGAGTACCTTTGCTTTCTTTTTCCCAAGTACCTTTTTGTGTCAGATTATACATCGTTGGCAGTTGTTGTATGCAGTCCTACATCGTATGGAACAGACTAGAACAAATCTGTTTTTTAGATAGAGCAGATAATATTGCATATGGCTGCATGTGCTGAATGGTTACAGTTATAAGATCACTGGTTTATATTTAAACATTTATGGCTGGATGCTAATTTATTAGCATTTTGGATGTACTTTTACGCTTACCAAAAAAAGTGTTTTCCTGTATGCTCATTTACCGAGGCATACGCTTCTTAAGATCTATGCAAATTAGCATACTTCATCATGCTATTGATATGCTAGTCTTCCACACCTGATGCTGAAGATTTTCTTTAAATGTAGTTAGGAATTTAATAATAATAATAATAATAATAATAATAATAACAGAAAAATCTAAATAAGTCTAAATCTGAAAAGTTACACAGTCTGAAGGTCTTTTTACCAAACCTCAGGCATCCGCAAAGGATAGGCTTTGACAGGCATAAACTGTATGTATTTCAGTGCATCTCTGCATCTAATTGCAATCACAAACGCCTTTATTGCACCTGTCCTATATTTTCATACCCAGTTCCACCTCTCTATTCGTGATGTGCACAAATCTGCTTTTGCACTTATGTGTATGTATTGCAAACCTGATGTTTCACGCACATTGCAAATTGATGTACTGTAAGCCCCACTCTGATCAGCCCCTTAGTCTCTACAAAAAGGTCAAAAATCGAGTTTATCATTGATTGAATAAATTACTGTTAAAAATATGTACTGTATTTCCTATAAGAAGACTGCAGATTGGCTTGTTCATTGACAAAGTGTGATTTTATATCAGTGGATTTAAAATAACAAAAGCCATTCCCGCACAGTGGATACCTTCATGACCATGTCAATATTACTATCGCAATAATTGTATTTATTCCTTATGGATAGTAGATAGATACATACTAAATTGAATAAAGGACATTCAACCACATTTCCTTGAGTTATGCCTCCTATGTGTAAAGTCTTTCTAGAACAATTATCATTAACTTAATTATTTTCTCCAGGATTTTAACAGATTGGTCCATAACTAATTATATGGCACCTAACAAGTCAACTAGGAGAAAAAAAATCAGGGTCCACTCACATACAGTACAGTTAATCTCCTTTGGCTTTAATCTCCATGTTGCCTTTCCCTTGCTGTTAGTGTAGTAAAGTCTTTTGTCACTTTGTATGTAATGACTGTGCCTGAAGATGACTGGCATATTTTGCCTAGTTCCGTTACTCCAAACAACAGTGCCTTTACAAATATAATGTAGATAGAAGACTAAGGTGCTGCACTCATGCCTTATAAGAATAAAAAAAAGAGAACTACTTATCCGCTGGATATGGTGTCAGCAAAGTTTCAGTCTGTATTAACCTGACGACAGTTAATACAGAATAAAACATTGTTGACACCCTATCTAGCGGATAAGTAATGTTCTTTTGAATCTTTTCTATAGGCAGTGGTTAAAGTGGGCCGGAACGGGGCGGAACTGCGTTCCGTCACCTCTAATTGCAGGCGGAACCAGTTCCGCCTCCGCCCGGCCACAGCATCAGGTCCCTGCTGCTTTGTGAAGTTGGGTGCAGCCGCCAGCCAATCCCGGCTCGCGGACGGGCTGCAGCACCAATCTAAAGAAGAGGCAGCTTTTTCAAAGTCTGGTGTGAGCCAATCACGGCTCGCGGACCGCCAGCCAATGAGAAGCTGCCAAGTGGCAGCTTCTCATTAGCTGGCGGTCCGGGTGCCGTGAATGGCGCACAATCGGCGCCAGATTCAAAGTGCGGCGGCTTCTGGTCACTGTATCAGCTCTTCCCTGGGTGAGGCATGCTAGGGAGATCAGAGCAGCTCACCCAGGGCCGGCCCGACCATTATGCGGCGTACGCAGCGGCGTAGAGGACTGCACTGTGCAGAGCGCCTCCGCTGCCATGTGTTAGGCATGGATGTCCGGATCCTTTACAGGAGGAGCAGTGGCGTTAAGTCCGTCGCGTCCCTGCTCTCCTGGCTGGGGGCAGCAGCAGCCTCTTTACACGGCAGCAGTTACAAGCGGCTGGGACACCCCTTTACCAGCCCACAGCCAGGAAAACGCCACACGCAGCCCACCCAGCGACAGCTCCCCGCACACAGCCCAGCAAAGTCACCACCCCCATGTGCCAGCATGTTGAACCTGAGGACCGAGGAGCAGAGCGCCAGCTGCATGAGCCTGGTCTCAAGAAAAGGATCATCCTGGCAACTGCTAAGGTAAGAGTGGCAGTGCCCACACAGCACACCTCTTCACTCTGACTGGCACACTCCCTTCTCTCTCTGCCTGCCATTCTGTTTCCTATATTGTAGCCTCTTCTTTTTCCTCCACAATTCCAATGTGTGTCTGTGTGTATATTGTATGTGTTCTTCTCTCCCTCCTTTTTCACAGCACACCTCCACTTTTCTCTTCTTTACTGCGTCACATGAACTGGATAGTGAAGCAGGTTTGCAGATTTTGAATTAATTCAAGTAAATGCTAGTAGCTCCAAAAGCAATATTCATAGGGTGGGCAGTATACTGGAGCTAGTTAGCTGCCTGTGGGACATCTGTTGCAGCCACTGTGCAGGGTCATAGTAGTAGAGTTAGGCTTGCTTGCTCGTATAATCCTACTGTGTGGTGTAATATTAATTACAAGCAATGTACTCAGGGCCGTTCCGACCATTACACCAGGTACACAGCCATGTAGAGCACCACACTGTGAAGGTAACCGCTACTGCCTTCTCCATCCCCAGGCTGCTAGCTGACCATAGTGCCCAGCCCCCAGAAGATTGTGCTACTGTAAGACAGTATTTTGAATTGGGGGTACTTTTGTGTGGCCACGCCCCTTCCTTATGAGACCACACCCCCTTTTGGGGCAAGCGGGAGGGGTCATGCGGGAGATGAGTTCCCCCACCTCTCCAGGACCACTTTAAGCCCTGTCTATAGGCCAATGCAAAGTATTCCAAATGACACTTAGATTTCCATTTAAATATTAGTATACTTAGCAAGCACAGGACTAAATGTTTATATTCAATTTTGGTTGAGTTTATCTAAATCTAATTACACTTAGATGCTTCATATGTATTTGAGCTTGTACCTTAATGGTCAATTAGTAGGTGGAACCTCAGTGCAACAGTTGTGACAATGAATTGGCTTTCCCTAGTTCTCCCCAAACTTCGACCTCAGTATTACACAGCGCCTCTTTCATCAAATGAGTATGGAGGGCCAGGACATAGGGAATGGGTTGTATTTATATGACCACTGTCAACAGGTTACTATTAGGCAGGAAGCCACGGCATCATGTGCAAATCAAATAATTTGCACATGCATTTTTTAAATTATTTTTGCCACGACTGCCAATGTGCAAAACTTCTCCATACTTATTTTATGTGGCTAGTAAATTGGTTTTTGTAAATTGAAGGTGACTGACTTACAAAATAAATGTTGGCTCCTCTTCCTATTCCCCATAGTAACTGCTTGCTATTGCCAGGGCTGTTTCTAGACAATTTGGGTCCCAGTGCGAGCATTAAACTTGTGCCCCCCCCCCACCACCACCACCACCAGTGATCATTAAAAAATGCACTGCCCAATAGTGATTAAAAAAAAACTATTTTGGGATGTGGCCATGCTAACATTGGCGTGGCCTTGAAGGAAAAGACTACCTTACACCCCAGTTTTTGACCCTACAACAACAGACCTTGGCCACCAGTTAAAAAAAAAATTTCCACCATATTAAGCCCCACACAGTAATGCCCCTTGCACCATATTATGTCCATTGCACCAAATTATGCCCTACAGTAAAGCTTCTAATTACATTCAAATTACCTGCTCGTTGCCAAGGGTTTCATGCGCTGGGTGTCATGCTCGTTGCCAGGTGTTTCATGTGCTGGGTGTCATGCTCTTTGCTAGGGGTTTCATGTGCTGGGTATCATGCTCGTTGCCGGGGGTTTCATGTGCTGGGTGTCATGCTCGTTGCCAGGTGTTTCATGTGCTGGGTGTCATGCTCTTTGCTAGGGGTTTCATGTGCTGGGTATCATGCTCGTTGCCGGGGGTTTCATGTGCTGGGTGTCATGCTCGTTGCCAGGTGTTTCATGTGCTGGGTGTCATGCTTGTTGCTATGGGTTTCCTGCGCTGGGTGTCATGCTCATTGCCAGGGGTTTCATGCGCTGGGTGTCATGCTCGTTGCCAGGGGTTTCATGCGCTGGGTGTCATGCTTGTTGCTAGGTGTTTCATGTGCTGGGTGTTATACTCGTTGCCAGGGGTTTCATGTGCTGGGTGTAATGCTCATTGCCAGGGGTTTCATGCGCTGGGTGTCATGCTTGTTGCCATGGGTTTCATGTGCTGGGTGTCATGCTCGTTGCCAGGGGTTTCATGTGCTGGGTGTCATGCTCGTTGCCAGGTGTTTCATGTGCTGGGTGTCATGCTTGTTGCTATGGGTTTACTGTGCTGGGTGTCATGCTCATTGCCAGGGGTTTCATGCGCTGGGTGTCATGCTCGTTGCCAGGCGTTTCATGTGCTGGGTGTCATGCTCGTTGCCAGGTGTTTCATGTGCTGGGTGTCATGCTTGTTGCTATGGGTTTCCTGCGCTGGGTGTCATGCTCATTGCCAGGGGTTTCATGCGCTGGGTGTCATGCTTGTTGCCAGGGGTTTCATGCGCTGGGTGTCATGCTTGTTGCTAGGTGTTTCATGTGCTGGGTGTCATACTCGTTGCCAGGGGTTTCATGTGCTGGGTGTAATGCTCATTGCCAGGGGTTTCATGCGCTGGGTGTCATGCTTGTTGCCATGGGTTTCATGTGCTGGGTGTCATACTCGTTGCCAGCGGTTTCATGTGCTGGGTGTTATGCTCGTTGCCAGGGGTTTCATGTGCTGGGTGTCATGCTTGTTGCCATGGGTTTCCTGCGCTGGGTGTCATGCTCATTGCCAGGGGTTTCATGCGCTGGGTGTCATGCTCGTTGCCAGGGGTTTCATGTGCTGGGTGTCATACTTGTTGCCAGGGGTTTCATGCTCTGGGATCTATGCTCGTTGCCAAAGGTAATGCTCATTGCCAAGGGTAATAATCATTGTTAAGGGTAATGCTCTTTACACAAGCTCCCCCTCCTACCGCTCATAATATTTCGCTTGTGGGGTGGAGTTTTACAACATGACGTGTTTGCATCGTGACGTCATTCCATAAAACTCCTCCCCCCGATCGGAGTAATCTGTAAGAGGGAGGAGGGGGGAGCAGGATAGGTTTCTAGCACTCGCCCGTCATTAGAAAAGGCACTGGCTATTGCACTATGCCGCTCAGTTAGAGAAAACTTGGCTTGTTGTCAAATTGGTTGTCATTTTGCAGTGGGTTATTCTGGTAAGTATCTAGCTGTAACAGAGGGTTTATCTGTCCCTCTATCACGTCACCTCAGTGCCCAAGTGCAAGGCTGCTTGTTACTAAACTGAAGTGCTCTTGTGTCACAGAGAAGCACTAATGAGTTTGTCATTTAACCATATTTGCTGTGGGTTTCAGAATGATCTGTTATTATGACTGGCAAATCTCTCTGCCCTTAGTAAATCACCCCCAATGTATCCTTGGCTGTACTGTGTTTGGATCAGAATCGATGACCAATCATATTTTTCAGCATTTCTATTTTAGCGACCTTCTGTTCAATGTCAGCTATGAACACATGTTTTGGAATAGAAACAGAGACCAGCTGCGCTCTGTCATCTCTCCCTGTTACACAGGTCTATCCTATTCCAGCTTTTAAAACAAAATGTGACTGTTGAATGAGGTGTTCGTCAAGCGATGAATGGGACAGAACGTTGCAGATGGCAGGAGCTTGCTATCATTTCTCTGTATGTGAGTGTAACATCTGTGTGAGCCATCAGTGCAAGGCGCAGTGTTTCTCTGGGGCAAAAGCATGGTTCACATTCACTGTATTAATTGATTCTTTTTTTTTTATTTATTATTGTAATGCCAGCCTCATACATTTTGCAGTATGCATAATCAGTATTCGGCATATTCTTTACGTTTAATTTGTGGCATAGTAAAGAGTCTACATTTATGGCTGTGGTAGAATTCATTATATATAATTTAATTGCCCTGAGGCTCTATGTATTTCTACTGTATCTCACAGTGTATACAAGGCAATATTTTTCTTAGAGTGGTACTTACTGTACCTCATCGATGTTGTTTTTTTATAGAGTAGTACTTACTGTACTAATTCATTCAGCTTGGACCGCAATGTCAGTTTTCAAACGCTGCCTGTAAAATAATAGAAGCTGATTGGTTGGTACTTTATCTCTCTCAGAGAGAGCAGCCAGAATATCGGCAACTATGGTTAACGCCCGTTAAAACATTAAGTTAACGGGCGTTAACTAGGCTTTCGGGAGAAGTCGGGAGGCTGAGGCTACCTACCACTTTCACCCGCAGTACTTACCGCAGGTGATTGTATACCGCCCATAGGGCCTAATTTAAGGTTGATTGCAAAACAACATTTTCCTCTAATGGGCAAAACCATGTGCACTACAGGAGGGGCAGATATAACATGTGCAGAGAGAGTTAGATTTGGGTGGGGTGTTTTCAAACTGAAATCTAAATTGCAGTGTAAAAATAAAGTAGCCAGTGTTTACTCTGCACAGAAACAATATAACCAACCCAAATCTAACACTCCCTGCGCATGTTATATCTGCCCCACCTGCATTGCACATGGTATTGCCCATTAGAGGAAAATGTTGTTTTGCAATCAGCCTTGAATTAGGCTCATAGTCTTTTTTTCTATACTGTACATTAAGTATTGTAATATTAACATTTTCTTTCAAGCACTGTTACTCATACAGAATGCTAAATTCTCTGGTAAATTAAGAGAAAGCAGTGGTAAACACAACATCAGGGCCAAAACAAATCATTTCCAAACTATGGTGAAATATAGGTTTAATGTGTGTTCCTGTTCTTGCTTGATAACTACAATAACCTAAACTTAATAGCCTTTATCTTACTGCTCTGCGGGGACCATGTAGTGCCTTGTACACAATTGGCTGTCCACCTACGTCATCTTACAATCAGTGGTATGAAGCGACTGATTGTTCCTGGTCAAACATCAGCACACTTCCAAACATCTGTGCTGTTGAAAGAGAGGGAGTGGCTTTGTGGGGAGGGGATGTGACCTCATGGCCTGTCCCCGTTTTATCACTCTCGGGGGCATATCCAGCACTTACGATGCTGAGCTGCCACCAGAGACTCTCCCTGCACTGTGTAGAGGCCGTGTGGCATCTGTTTACCTGCTGCTCTGCTACTTCCCCTAATTCCCCGAAACCACCGTAAGACACTGCAGCCCATGAGTGGAACAGCGAGTCAGTAGCAAAAAGTGGGACTGTCCCACCCAAAGCAGAAAAATTGGGAAATAAACACCAGTGATGCCAGATTTGGGACATTGATAAAAGATGAAAATAATTGAATTGATGCTTTTTTTTTATTTTTGTTTGGATTTTTAATAAAACATTTTTTTTCAATGTTCGCATTTTATTTAATAGATGTTTTTTGTTATCTATTGTTTTACCATTTCTCTTTCTTTTACTAATTAATATAACTAAAAGCCCAAATGTGGTCTTTCAATGCATCTGCACATACCCATACAATATCTACTACAGACTGGCCTAGCAAAGCTGTAAATTAACCCTTACCAGATACAAATCATCCCTGTCAACACATATTGATAATTAGGCATCATGAGCGTTTTGCAGCTAGAAAAGCATGATATTCTCAGTCTCCCTAGTGACAAATTATGTCCCTATCACACATAGTTTGCCTGGAAAGTAATGCATTCTAAAACATCTGGGGACTCCGCTTTACTATGAAGTGGAAGGTTTCAGCAGCATCCTTCTACAAGGATATTAGATGCCTTACAATGAGGTGATATAATCCTGTTTTTATATAATCTATAAAATAGATTGTAGGTGCTGTTGGAAATATGTGTGTACAGGTTGGAGGAGGTAGTAGAATTTCTGTACACTAGCAGTTACCTTACAACTAGGAACAGTCCAGTTACTTAATCAGTGTAGTGGTTTTATTGAAGATAAAGCAGATGCAGCTGTACTCATTGTATACTGTACACAGGATCCGGTCTCTAGGCCGACAAGACTTAGGTCAACAATGTTTAGGTTGACCACTATTGGTCGACAGTAAGTAGGTCGACATGGTTTATAGGTCAGCAGGGACTCTAGGTCGACATGTACTATGTCGACATGACAAAAGGTCGACATGCATTTTTCACTCTTTTTTAAAAATTTTTAACTTTTTCATACTTAACGATCTACGTGGACTACAATTGGGAACAGTAACTGGTGCTGAGCGCAGTGAAGCACCTTTGCCCGAAGCCGCGAGCCATGCAAGGGGACACGGTGCACTAATTGGGGTTCCCGGTCACTCTACGAAGAAAACAACAATTTAAAAAAAACAAAACCCTCATGTCGACCTTTTTTCATGTCAACCTAGTACATGTCGGCCTAGAGCCCATGTCGATCTAGAAACCATGTCGACTACTTGCTGTCAACCAATAGTGGTCAACCTAGACACTGTTGACCTAAGTCTAGTCTACTTAACATACCACACCCACTGTACACACTGGTACAGTAGATGGAGTGGAGCAGGGTGTCATATAGTATAGCTCATCAGCTGGTGAGTGTATGTAGGTAGCAATGCAGGATGCTGGAACAGCAGTTAAACTGCAGATAATCACAGGTCCTACTGAAGCTAAGTGAAAGACTACTGTCTATTACTGTGGTACTCTTACACAGTCCTAATGTGGCACCATACATGCTCAATAGTAGTCTTGGAGGCCACCTTGGTACAGGGAATTAAGCCTCCCCGAAGAAGAAGCAACATGGAAATTGCGCAGTAGTGCACTGTACTCCCCTTTCAACAGGTACTTCATGCATTTATAGTATTTAATTGAGGCAGTCTATGTATATACTGTAGTAACTAATTGGTGCCCCTGATGTAGGTACTGCATTGAATGTAAATAGTTAAATAATTGGGTTGACGTATGCAGTGTCTGTTACTTTAGCTGTTGTAATGGGTAGCAGTTGATATACTGACGGACACAACACCGACGGTCATAATCCTGACAGCCAATAACCGACAGTCAAAATACGGACACGGTCAAAATACCGACATTAATTATGCCGGCATGTTCAAAATGCCGACATAGTCAGAATACAGACTTTTGAAATGCCGACATAAAATGCTGAATTTAAAGCTTATACTTAGAAGGTCAGCAGATCAGATGGTATTCCGTATGTATAAAGCTCCATATGATATTTATCATAACGTCTCTGGATTATTAATTATTATTACTAAACTATCACTGGTGAAATTGTATTAGGAAGATTATTGTAGGAGTTGGAGCTATTTATATACAGTAGGTGTGCTCTAATCCGATGGTGTCACTTGAGTCTAATAAAACTGATTAAATCTAAATCCATCTGGAAAGTTTATAAAGGAATCCTTTCAACATGGGACCTCCTTGCAGCGGTGTTAGTCACTGAATTGGAAAATCAGCACCCCATTGTCTTTCTCCACTACAGTGGGGGTATCATTGTTAGGTGCCAATGAGAGCCTTGTCTCTATAGTTAGATTTCTGCTGTCCAGATCTCTGTGATTGATTTAGCAATTTGTTTAGTTTTAAGTCTCTATAATATAATGCATAATGGGAAGGATGCAGAGGTGGTAAAGTCCGCCGTCAGAATAGTATTTATCATCTAATGGAGCAGGAAAAAAGCAGCAGTGAAAGTACACTGTCCCAACCCTGAGTTAAATTGTAGCCTGATCAGTGATGTGGTGCAATGACAGAAATGCTTTCAGACCTCTGTCCTTTAATCTGAAGCCCTCCTTCCACCTCTCTGGATAGGGCTTCCCTGCTGTCTCTCATATGACAGTCAAGCTTACACTCACTGTGTTTGCTGACTTCAGTGTCGCCTCACGGGATTGTCTTCTTGCCTTTGTATGCTCCTGAAGGTGGCTACAGGCTCTACTTCAAGCCACAGCCTCAGTCCAGAGACAAACTGTCAGTCCCCACAGGTGCCGCATATGGGAGCCGTCTGCTGCCTCAGGCTGCACTGCCCTCCTCTTCAGTGACAGCAGCTGGGCACTGCTCAATAATGTCACAGTGCAGTGCCCGGCTTGCGATCACTGTGGAGGAGCCAGCATTTTGGCGGCAGCCACTGGAAGGGTGACACCCGGGTGCATCCTCCTAGTGACACCTGTAAAAAAAAAAAAGGACAATGATACAATAACAAATATTTATACTTGGTTACAATCTCTACATAGTATAAAATAAAGTCCCCATTAAGCATCTGTCTGTTTGTTCGGGATAATCTTGAGAACTACTGTGTGGATTTTGATGTGATTTACACAATTCTGTAGTGCATTTGGCAAGGAAGGTTTACATGTGTGAAAAATGAATCTATGACCAAAGGGAGCCGAGCAGTGACAATTTTAGTAATAAGACTAAATTTGCTGATGGCAAAGTGAAAAACACATTTCAACCACTAGAGGGCAGTGTTGGATTATTGCATTTTACTAAACAAATTGCTAAATAGCATACAAAGTAAGTACATTACAGGAAAAGCCACCAACAAATTGAAACTACATTGTGATCTCTTCATCTCTACATAGTATAAAATAAAGGGGGCCCATTAATCATTGCATATTCGTGGCTTAATCTGCAAAAGCACCCATTTTGGGGGCATTAACACCAAATATTAAGTATCCCCTGAATGTATGACAGATATCTCTGATACTTGCTGTGATCCCTCCATTCCTGTCGGCAGCTGCAGCCCCCATAGGTTTCTGTGGGAGATATGATGCTGCCAGATTTACCAATTTCTGGATTGCAAAGCATTCCAGAGATTGGCCCCTGCAGCTACTACCATGTGAAGATGGCAGTAGCCCACTGCAGCCTATTGTCAAGACTGAAAGACTGAGGTGTTTGGTGAATCCAAGTCGTGAGGTAACTAGTCGTGGTGCTTTTAAACAATAGCCTAGCCTGTCATATAAAAATCCTTTTCATAGGTTTATTGATGAGAAATACAATAGCCAGGCACAACTGGAAAAGCCCCCAAAGGTCAACAGACTGGGGCACTCGTGGCGTCTCAAATACCGAGATCCGGTCTGTTACAGGAGTTCAGAGGGTGCAAGCAGTGTGGCAATCAGATGGAAGGCAACAAACTGTAGGTCTCGCAGCAAGACGGAATCCACTCAGGAAGTGAGGCTGGACTAGGATCTCAGGAAGTTGTATCAGCTGCTGGGATGAGCTTTGAAGCACAGGACTGCAAAGGGACTAGGACACAGCTCTTAAGGAAGATGATGCACTAGCACTTGCTGCTTGAGCAGAGGCCAGCAAAATATCCCCTGACATTGGCTAGTGGGAGCAGCAATCAACAGATGATTGGAGCAAACAAGTCACCTGAGGAAAATCCAAAATGGCTGCCATGACACTTCCGATTTTCAAACAGATCCTATCTGAGCCCAAATCCAAGATGGTGACTGTGGCACTGCTGGTATTCAAATGGACCCCCCTCTGAGTTCAGAGACCCCTGTCAGCCACTCCCGCCTGTCGCCAGTACCCCATGCCACCTCCAGATGGTCCCTGCCAGAGCGTGCAAACCAGTAAGTCCGGACACCGGAGCGTCCCTGCAACCCGTACCGTGACACCTATAGGTTAAACACTGCAATCTCAGCCAGCAGAGGGTTCCTCCAGACCCCTTCCTGTAAATGGATGTTGTGCATGTGTGGCATAGGCATTTCTATCATGGGTGC
The DNA here is from genome assembly GCF_028390025.1 of Pseudophryne corroboree. Classification (NCBI taxonomy): domain Eukaryota; kingdom Metazoa; phylum Chordata; class Amphibia; order Anura; family Myobatrachidae; genus Pseudophryne; species Pseudophryne corroboree. The sequence goes on along the minus strand of NC_086444.1, from coordinate 944,279,584 downwards.
AATGTGTTCAGGGCACACGGGCCCATGGGCCCAGGGGGGCCCACATCGCACATATTGCACTCATATTGTTTTAATACTAACCTTTCCATAGTCCCGCGATGGGCACTATAGCCGCACCTGCTGCAGCAAATAATTGCTCCCAAAATGGCTGCTGCACATGCGCAGTAGATAATTTGTCTCCGGGCCATGGCGGGCACCATGTTTCCAGAGACCTGCACATGCGCAGAAGACTCGGCACAGTGCCGCAGCCTACAGCCCTGTAGTGTGGTCAATGGGACCACGCACTGCGTAGAAGCCCTGGTAGATCTCATAGCACATTGCATGTTAATACATTCACCCGAAGAGATCGCATATTGCAATGTGATCCTGTGCACTGATATTGTGCCCAGATTGCATTGCATATGTAATCAATGATAAACATCTTTCTATTTGTTCGGGCTAATCTCAAGATCCATTGTGCAGATTTTGATGCAGTTTTCACAGTTATATAGAGCATTTTATAGGAAAGTTTAGGTTTATGAAACATTAATCTTTGACAAAAGGGAGCCGAGTAGTGATGATTTTAGTTAAGCAAGTCAAAGAAAAAATGTCCTCCCGAGCTCTCTCTTAAAGGCCTAAACCAGTGGTTCTTAAACTGTGTGCTGTGGCACCCTGGGGTGCCTCAGGACACTTGCAGGGATGCCCTGGGTTGGTGGTCCAGGACCAATTCAAATTATGGTCAATGTGATAGGCAAAACCAGTGCTGGTGGCTGCCAATCATAACATATGTGGACAAACAGAAGCAAATCTTGTCCCTCACCACACAACTGAACCTGAGGACGACATATAAACACAATTTACTTAATTTAATATTTCTTTCTACATTTGTCAATCCAACATTTTTGACTTAGGGGTGCCATGAAAACTATTTTAATGCTCTAGAGCGCCGTGATTCAAACCACTGGCCTAAACCATTAAATATATATCACAACGATAGACTTTATCTCATGCTATGAAGAGATTCATACGTATTATCCAGGGCGGTTTCTCCAGTAGAAAATTATATAAAACATGTTTACTGTTACAAAATTTCTGTTTTTTTTTTTTTTTTTATTCATATTTCATTTATGGAAAGTATGCATTGGCTGTAATTTGTGCGTAATAAAATGGGAACTTATCACTGATTAGCCCACACAGCGGTTTAGTACTGTTCTATACAGGTCATTGGGGTGATGTTTTGAGATATTCCGGAGACTACAGTACATCTGTGCAGCAATAATACCAATACTTCTGCAAAATTAATGAGTTTTGATTGGACTTTTCTATTATAATATATCTATTTTTTATTGTTGGCTCAAGGTATCCTATTCCATCTTTAAAACCATAGTCCTGCTATGTCTGTATAAAGGATATTACAGTATAAATTAAAATAAATAAATAGTATGCTGTGCAATTACTGTATAAGTGAATGGATAGAAAACATTGGTGAAAGCTTGAGCCCTCTGAGCTTCCATTGTGCTCCTAATAAGCTCCTTCTTGCTTTATTATCAGATTTGTAGCACTTGATAACATGCCTGCTGATGTGTTGCCACAGATAGGTGTCTCGTCATGAAATGTATTCTTTCAACTTTTTTTTAACTGAGATTAAAGGTAATGTGCTGGCTCTTTGAATGTTAGAGGGCCATCCATTACAGCCCTGCAATGTATCAGGTTGCCTTTTCTTGCTAGAGAGTGGAGAGGACTTAAGTGGATGACATTGCAACATATGGGAAGCTTGGATGTACTAAATGACTTGTACATCCTGTTATAGGTATAATAGGTAAACATTGTATCCTTTTTTAGATCAATGGTTTGTGCAGTTTCTGCCAGACTAATGCAGGATTGCATAGATTTTCAGCAACTGTTACTATTTATTACCTCATGTTTTAGTATATACCAGCATTTTAAGGCTCGTTCTCACATTTTCCGGGAGGATGCTAAATATAAATACTGTTTTGAAAGCAATTTGCATATAATTTGTATATGTTGATCTTTTAACAGTACAATTGGTAGCATGCGTTAATGCAAGAGAAATAGGTCATGCCCTGTTCTGAAATTTGAAACACAATGTTAATCTATTTTTATAGAATTTTTGTGCATTTGTTGTAAGCATCTATAAAGCTCATTAGGAACAGATAGGCGTTAACGAGTTCTTACAATCTTTTTTTCTCGTTGTTTTTGCTTGAAAGACAAACAAGAATGTGGTGTTAAACCCAAATTAGAGTTTCTGGATGTATTGTCCTGAGACTAATCCCTTGTTTTATATCGTGCTCACATTTTCTGTTTGTCACATCTTATTTTATACTTATTTGAACCCTGAAGAAGTATAATTTTGACTGTAAATCAGATAATTTAATCTATTTTCAGAACAGTGTCAAAATGTTTTGCAACCCAATTATTTTACCTTGGGCATCAGGGACTCCATCTATTGTCACAATACATTAGCATCCTTTATTTCTAGGCTTTGTCATGCAGTAAACCATATTAACAAATCTGACATTCAGAGTCAGCAGTCTACATCATTAATGTAACACAACTGTAGCAACACGCTAGTTTTGTGAGCAGTTTTATTGCACTGATGGTTCCGTGGTAATCTTTACAACACTTTGGTACTTTCTATAGATTGTAAGCTTGTGAGCAGGGCCTTCCTACCTCTATGTCTGTCTGGTTTTGCCCAGTTTTGTTCTACTACTGTTGTTCTAATTGTAAAGCGCAACGAAATATGCTGCGCTATATAAGAAACTGATAATAAACAAATAAATAATAGTTTCTACTTCGGTTTTCCTCAGTACATTTTGACTTCATTATTCTAATAAAAAAAATCATTATCAGGCCATAATATTTTATATAAATTAGCCATTTTAGCTTTTTGTGAAGCATTTTGTGCTGATAATAATGAACTGACAGCAGTTGCTGGGATTTACCATGTGTAAAATGAGCATCTTGCTGAAAACACAACTGCACCATAGAGAGGAATGAAATCTCACTTAAATCTACTTAGCAGGGTAACAAGCCATTTCTCAGAGTTGTAAAGTTCCATTGATACAGTGTTTGAGTCCCAGTTTTGCTTTGTGTTTCCCCAGAAGGACAGCACATACTGTTGGCCTAGTGCTGAGATGGCCAAAAATCAGAAACGTGCTTCCATATTGCATGCATGGAAAAAATACATAGGTCGCTATGGTAACCGGTCACATCGAAAACACTTACCATGTTGACATTCAGAATGTTTACACCAGAGTGACCCTTCAGCGGCCCTTCAGCTGCTGTTGAACTTCACATCCCAGCATGCCCTGCTACAGTTAGAGCATGTTCCAGTAGCAATATTATGCCAGGGCATGTTGGGATGTGTAGTGCCACAGCTGCTGGAAGTCCACTTGTTAAATATCCCTGCCCTACATATTTTTAGTTTTATTTATTTTTTTGAAGGTCAAAAAAGTCATTCACTAACTTTTCTTTATGATGATTGTTTGTGATATGTAATAAATAAACAGGTTGGCGTATAACTTTGTGTAGCTAAGTAGTTCCCAAACTGGATGCCACTTGCACAGGTGCCACGGGTTTGGTGGTCCAGGACCAATTCAGATGAATTGTGGTCCATGTGATGGGCAAACCCAGTACTATTGGCTGCCAATAATAAATAAACTGACCAGCAGAAACACAACCCTACATCATCACATATCTGAACCTAATGATGACAGCTAAACACAGTGTACTCAAGTCAGTAATCTTTGCAGAATTTCTCAATAAGAAGCTTTTGGCCTAGGGGAGCCTGCTGATATTCTAGGGTGCCGTGATTGAAAAACATTTGGGAACTACTGGTTTATATAAGGCGACCTTGTTACATACATTTTGCTTCCGAAGAAAAACTGCTGCCTCGGTTGTTGTCACCTCAGGGTAAACAACAAAATAATACTTTGCTTATTAAAGATACATTATCTAATAATAAAATATACAGGTATATTCTATTATTGTTTAAAAGTTTGATGTTTGTACTTTACAATGTACTGCACAATAGCAAATTATAGTATTACACTTTGAATTCCTGTACACCTAGAAAGGTCAAGCACTGTTAGTCATATCAATCTTAACTATTACTCTTTCTGCCTCATAAAATGAAGCTATTCTGCAGGATAGATGGATTCCGAGATGCAATATATGATCTCTGCAATCCATTTCTTTTAATCCAAAGATGCTGCACATTTGTAGGACTTGGTATATATCTCTTGGATGTTGTATAACGCTGTCATGTGGCCTGCGCTTTTATGGCATCTAATGTAGGTTAGTGATAGCTAAAAATAAACTCCTGTCACACATACTTGGTAATAAAGAAAAAGACTGACTTTCCAATTGAGTGTGTGTATTCTTTTGGAAAATGTTAGGTCGCCACTGCAGGGGCTGAAGCAACTTCCAACGGGTATGCTATAATTATAGTGCGTAAGCACAGTGTTTTCTCTGCTTATTTTTAATATTAACTACTGATTCCTGTGTTCAGCTTTGTTGAAAATACAGGGGCTTATTTACAGTTGGCTGTAGTTCTGTTTGTTTTTTTCCATAAAATATACTTTTTTATATTGCGCATATTCACCATACAAAGGCCACTATCAGCTCCATGCCATTACAGGCTGGGCTCTTTATGGAATTAGAGAAACCTCATATATCACATCAGGGCCGGATTAAGAGCCACATGGGCCTGTAGCTGAATAATTTCAAGGGCCTATATTGAGAAGGAGAGGACCTGTAACTAGTGCTGTGTGAATGTGGCCAGAGCCATGTGGGTGTGTACACCCTATACAATATGTGCAGGGCAGTAGAGAGCTTGGCTTGGCCCATGTACTTCTCAGGGGTCATGGGCTAACCACAGAAGGCTTGGCCATGCACCCTTAGAATAAAATACAGAAAAAAAAGTTTTAAGCACCTCCCTGGCCACATTGTGTTTTTGGCTAAAGAGAAGAGCTGCAACTGCTGCTCCATGGTAGGGTGGCGGGGTGGATCTGTGCCCCCACTTTGCCCCTCCATTAACCTAGGCCTAGGTAATTAGTACCCTCTGCCCACCCCTATCTCAGTGCAACTGGCTATATGCCTCAATGTCTCCCTAAATACTAGTGATGAGCGGGTTCGGTTCCTCGGAATCCGAACCCGCCCGAACTTCACCCTTTTTTGCACGGGTCCGAGCAGACTCGGATCCTCCCGCCTTGCTCGGTTAACCCGAGCGCGCCCGAACGTCATCATCCCGCTGTCGGATTCTCGCGAGACTCGGATTCTATATAAGGAGCCGCGCGTTGCCGCCATTTTCACACGTGCATTGAGATTGATAGGGAGGGGACGTGGCTGGCGTCCTCTCCGTTATAGTAGAACTTAGTTAGTTATAAATTGTGGGGAGGATTGGGGACGGGGAGCAGCTGTTAGGGAGTACAGTGCAGGGTTTTGAGTTTAATCCGTTGTTTCTCTGCCTGAAAAAAAACGCTCCACCAATCCATATCTGTGCTCACTCAGTGTGCTGCACTGCTGCATGATATATCTATGCTGAGTGCACTGCTCACACTGCCTAATTGTGGGGACTGGGGAGCAGTTATAGCAGGAGTACAGTGCACAGTTTTGCTGACAGTGACCACCAGTCCAGTATACGTTTGTCTGCCTGAAAAACACTGTGGTGTTTTTTTTTTCTTTCTTCATACTAGTTTACCAGTCTGCTGACACTGTCCACCAGGTCCGTTATACAGTATATTATATTTATATATAAGCACTAAGCAGCAGTACGGTAGGCCACGGCTGTACCTACCTCTGTGTCGTCACTCGTCGTCAATAAGTATAAGTAATACTATACTATCCATCCATCTACATTGTATACCTGTGGTGGCTTTTAGTTGTGCGCAAAATATGGAGAACAAAAATGTTTAGGTTAAAAAAATAGGGAAAGATCAAGATCCACTTCCACCTCGTGCTGAAGCTGCTCCCACTAGTCATGGCCGAGACGATGAAATGCCATCAACGTCGTCTGCCAAGGCCGATGCCCAATGTCATAGTACAGAGCATGTAAAATCCAAAACACAAAAGATCAGTAAAAAAATGACCCAAAAATCAAATTTAAAAGCATCTGAGGAGAAGCGTAAACTTGCCAAAATGCCATTTACGACACGGAGTGGCAAGGAACGGCTGAGGCCCTGGCCTATGTTCATGGCTAGTGGTTCAGCTTCACATGAGGATGGAAGCACTCATCCTCTCGCTAGAAAAAAGAAAAGACTTGCGGCAAAAGCACAGCAAAGAACTGTGCGTTCTTCGAAATCCCAAATCCCAAAGGAGAGTCCAATTGTGTCGGTTGCGATGCCTGACCTTCCCAACACTGGATGGGAAGAGCTTGCGCCTTCCACCATTTGCACGCCCCCTGCAAGTGTTGAAAGGAGCACCCGCAGTCCAGTTCCTGATAGTGAAATTGAAGATGTCAGTGTTGAAGTACACCAGGATGAGGATATGGGTGTTGCTTGGGCTGGGGAGGAAATTGACAAGGAGGATTCTGATGGTGAGGTGGTTTGTTTAAGTCAGGCACCCGGGGAGACACCTGTTGTCCGTGGGAGGAATATGGCCATTGACATGCCTGGTGAAAATACCAAAAAAATCAGCTCTTCAGTGTGGAAGTATTTCAACAGAAATGCGGACAACAGGTGTCAAGCCGTGTGTTGCCTTTGTCAAGCTGTAATAAGTAGGGGTAAGGACGTTAACCACCTCGGAACATCCTCCCTTATACGTCACCTGCAGCGCATTCATAATAAGTCAGTGACAAGTTCAAAAACTTTGGGCGACAGCGGAAGCAGTCCACTGACCAGTAAATCCCTTCCTCTTGTAACCAAGCTCGCGCAAACCACACCACCAACTCCCTCAGTGTCAATTTCCTCCTTACCCAGGAAAGCCAATAGTCCTGCAGGCCATGTCACTGGCAAGTCTGACGAGTCCTCTCCTGCCTGGGATTCCTCCGATGCATCCTTGAGTGTAACGCCTACTGCTGCTGGCGCTGCTGTTGTTGCTGCTGGGAGTCGATCGTCATCCCAGAGGGGAAGTCGGAAGACCACTTGTACTACTTCCAGTAAGCAATTGACTGTCCAACAGTCCTTTGCGAGGAAGATGAAATATCACAGCAGTCATCCTGCTGCAAAGCGGATAACTGAGGCCTTGACAACTATGTTGGTGATAGACGTGCGTCCGGTATCCGCCGTTAGTTCACAGGGAACTAGACAATTTATTGAGGCAGTGTGCCCCCGTTACCAAATACCATCTAGGTTCCACTTCTCTAGGCAGGCGATACCGAGAATGTACACGGACGTCAGAAAAAGACTCACCAGTGTCCTAAAAAATGCAGTTGTACCCAATGTCCACTTAACCACGGACATGTGGACAAGTGGAGCAGGGCAGACTCAGGACTACATGACTGTGACAGCCCACTGGGTAGATGTATTGCCTCCCGCTGCAAGAACAGCAGCGGCGGCACCAGTAGCAGGATTTCGCAAACGCCAACTCGTTCCTAGGCAGGCT